>NC_038247.2:26676101-26694470 GCF_000004515.6 Glycine max
GATGCAGCCTTCATGTTTATATAGCAGTGTGCGTATCTGGGCTGCAACAACTTGCGCTGGATAAGATCTATCATTCTCCTGAAAATCTGCACTTAAAGATCTAAAAGATAAAGTTTGATCTTTTAGTTTTTATCTTTAATCTTTAATCCCTGAACGAACTATTCAAGTTTGTAATTCGAACTTTAATTATCTTTTAATTCGTTCCTAAAGATAGATCGCCAAATCTGTTGCTAACTGCACATTAATCTGTTAAAGATATAACAGATTTATGTGTCCAGTATTTTCGGGCAGGATGTCCTGGACATCGTATCCGACATCGTGGATCCTGCAGCTTCAATTCTTCATTTGACATTTTATCTTGCCTTGTGCATTGTGCAGCCCAATCTGATTCCTTGACATAACGTTGGACATCATGTGCAGCAACTCCAGCTTTCCTTCATTGTCTAAGTGCTTATGTTTTAACAAAATTTTAGCCAATCTTTTAAAACTCAGTAAAGCTAAGCACTAACAATCTCCCCCTTTGGCAAATTTTGTCTAAAACATACTTAGACACTTCCTGAGCAGGTACGAGCAGTTATGCAAGTGGGATCAGCAACTTTCATTATCAGAGTAATCAAGCACAGCGGTATCTGTAGTGGCGACAGCAAAATTCTGCAAGTTGCAAGTCGTTTCCAGGATGTCAAGACATCTCACGTGACATCAGCTTTCTGCTCCCCCTGTCTCCATGCTCCTACTGCTGTGAAGCAGTTCACTGCGGCATCTTCTATCAGCTACTAGTCTTTTCCAGGATGTCAAGACATCTCATGTGACATCAGCTTTTTGCTCCCCCTGTCTCCATTCTCTTACTGCAGCATCTTCTATCAGCTACTAGTTTCAGTAGCTTACATCAGTCATCATCAGCAGCAGCAGTCTCCCCCTCAAAATCATATAAATACTACTCCCCCTCAAAATCATGAATCATGCATGCATCGTATCCTACTACTCAAAATCATAAATCATGCATAATACTACTACTCCCCCTTTTTAGACAGAATTTGGCAAAAGTAGAATGCATGAAATTCATGTGCAAATATTACAGACCAATAACTAGTAAAAGTAAAAGCAAAAATAAAGGTCTGATGGTCATGGGGTGGCATCAGAATCATCATCATCTGATTCTGTATCCTCTGCTGCTTCTTCTTCTTCCTCAGCTGCTTCTTCTTCTTCCTCAGCTACTTCTTCTTCTTCCTCAGCTGCTTCACCATCATCAATGCCACTGTCTGAGAGTCTTTTGATCAGGCGTTCCAGCTCCATTTTCTTCTCTGTGGTGGCTTTGATGGTTGCTTCCAGCACCTTGCATGTGTCCTTGAGTTCAGCAATCAAAGCATCCTTGGACACAGCACCTGAAGCAGCAGCTTTCCCTGATGTCGAGACAATGTCTGGGACATGTGTCCCCTCAAACAGTTTGTAATGCAGGGACAGAGCCGATTCTCTCTTCTTCACAGAGTCAATGTTGTTTAAAATATTGGGATGTTGACTCAACATAATGCCACACAATACAGTTGGGAAGGCAATGGGTAATTTGACAGCAAAAGATTCTGAATGCTTAACAGTTTGATCAAAAATATAGTTTCCAAAATTAAATTTGGACTTGGTTCCAACAGCATACAGAAATTTACCCAAACCTGTGGCAATAGTGGAAGTATGATTGGTGGGTACCCAGTTTGCAGTGCCAATCCTATGCAGGATTGCATACTTCACACTTAGCTTCCCTGCAGAAAGCTTCCCTTTCTTTGGCCAATGCTGGACTTGTTTGGCAATGATTTCCTTGGCAATTTGATGCTCAGAAACAGCAATATCCACCACTCCTTCAGTTGGTCTGCCCAGGTATTTGTTGATTACAGTAGGGGAGAATCTAACACATTTTCCTCTGACAAACACTTTCTGATACTCATCACTCTTTCTGTTTGTTATGTCAGAGGGAATGTTGACAATGAATTCCCTGACTAGACTTTCATAGCAATCTCCCAACTTGGTGACAGTTTTCAGCAGTCCAGCAGCCTTGATGAGGTCCATGATCTCCTTGCAATCCAAGGCATCTCTTCCCAGTTCTCTTTCTAAGGCAAGTCTGCGTTGATATACCAATTTCCACCTTTCAACATTGCCAATGGAGTGGAATGAAATGTTGTCCAATGGTGCATCAGGGACATTTCCAGGCACCTTTTTCCCTGATTTCTTGGCCCTCTTGATGTCGGGAACATCTAGTTCGACATCATCATCAGAATCAGATGAGGAAATTTCTTTCCTCTTCTTGGAAGGGATTGCAACTTTGCTCCATCTGGATGTGGTAGGAGTGATTGGAGTGCTCTTCTTCTGTGCCATAGTTTTGATTCGTCCAGACCTAGTAATGGGGGTTTTTCCCTTTCTGCTTTGTAATCTTTCTGCAATGCCAGGTGCCAACTTGTTGGCAATGGGTTCCTCATCAGATTCTACTTCTTCTAGGTCAATGAGGTCACCTGGAGCAGGTTCTGGTGCCCTTGGTAGATGATGGAGATGATGGTACAGAGGGTGAACCAGGAGATGAAGTATCTTTTGGTGAGGTAGCCATGGAGAAGCAGAGCCTTTGGAGTGGTTTCGTGAATCTCTGAGAGGTGTTGGGGAATGCTGATGAAAACGAGATTACCACGAAAATATGAGTTTGAATGAGGAATGTAGAGGGTCGTGTGAAGCAACGGTCGAATTTGTTTTGGCCCAGTAGTGAACGCGCTATTAACGTTTGAGCACGTTCAGATAAAAGTAATTGCTATAAATCCTCTAGCAGACAAATGCCCAGCTTGCCCCTCAGTTTTTCAAACTGATTTGCATCCAATGCCTTTGTGAAAATATCTGCTATTTGTTCCTCAGTGTCAACATGCTTCAGTGTGATAACTTTATCATCAACAAGATCTCTAATATAGTGATGTCTAATGTCAATGTGCTTGGTTCTGCTGTGTTGAACAGGATTTTTAGAAATATTAATAGCACTCAAGTTGTCACAGTACAATGTCATGACATCTTGTTCGACATTGTACTCCTTAAGCATCTGCTTCATCCAAACTAGTTGTGAACAGCTGCTTCCTGCTGCAATATACTCTGCTTCTGCAGTAGATAGGGACACACAGTTCTGCTTCTTGCTGAACCATGAAATAAGATTGTTGCCCAAATAGAAACATCCACCAGAAGTGCTTTTTCTGTCATCTGCACTTCCAGCCCAATCAGCATCACAATACCCAACCAGCATTGAATCTGAACAATGACAGTACATAATCCCATAGTCACTGGTGCCATTTACATATTTCAGAATTCTCTTTACTTGATTCAAGTGACTTATCTTAGGGTTGGCTTGATATCTTGCACAAACACCTACTGCAAAGGTGATGTCAGGTCTGCTTGCTGTTAAATATAGTAAGCTCCCAATCATGCTTCTGTACAGACTTTGATCAACACTGGTGCCAGCTTCATCTTTTGACAGCTTCAAGTGAGTAGGTGCAGGTGTTCTTTTATGGCTGGCATTTTCCATCCCAAACTTCTTGACAATGTTCTTTGCATACTTGCTTTGTGAGAGGAATATGGAGTCTTCCATCTGCTTCACTTGGAGTCCCAGAAAATAAGTCAGCTCTCCAACAAGACTCATCTCAAATTCAGATTGCATCTGTTGGACAAAATGTCGAAGCATCTCATTCGACATCCCTCCAAACACAATGTCATCAACATATATCTGTGCTATCATCAAGTTTTCAGCATCTTGTTTGACAAAGAGAGTCTTGTCAATTCCTCCCTTCCTATACCCTTGCTGAGTAAGGAACTCTGTTAGCCTTTCATACCAAGCTCTTGGAGCTTGCTTCAATCCATAGAGAGCCTTCTTGAGCCTGTATACATGATCTGGATGAGTTGGATCTACAAATCCCTTTGGCTGCTCCACATAGGCTTCTTCATTCAGGTATCCATTCAGAAACGCGCTCTTCACATCCATCTGGTACAGCTTGAATTTGAGGATGCAAGCTACACCAAGTAACAATCTGATGGACTCAAGTCTAGCAACAGGGGCGAAAGTTTCATCAAAGTCTACACCTTCAATCTGAGTGTAGCCTTGAGCAACAAGTCTGGCCTTGTTTCTGGTTATAACACCTTCTTCATTGGTTTTGTTCTTGAAGATCCACTTGGTGCCAATCACATTAGTTCCCTCGGGTCTAGGAACTAGCTCCCAAACTTCATTCCTTTTGAATTGCTCCAATTCTTCTTGCATAGCATTGATCCAGAACTCATCAGTCAGTGCCTCTTTCACATTCTTGGGCTCAATTTTGGAGACAAAACATGAATTGGAGACAATCTCAATCTCCCTTGATCTTGTAGTGACTCCTCTGTTTGGATCTCCTATAATCAGCTCCTTGGGGTGCATCTTCTGGATTCTAATGGAGGGACTCTTGTCAGGTTGATTGATGTTTGGTTCATCTGTAGCAGAATCAGAGTTTTCTGCATTTTCTGCACTTTTAGCTGTATCTGCTACATTGTCTCCCGATGTTCTGACATCTTCTTCGACATCCTTCTTTCTTACTGGAGTTAGATCATCAACAACCACATTGATGGATTCCATCACAGTTCTGGTTCTGGAATTGAGTACTCTATATGCTCTGCTGTTTGTGGAGTATCCCAAGAATATTCCTGCATCACTCTTGGGATCCATCTTTCTCCTTTGCTCTCTATCTGCCAAAATGTAACATGGACTTCCAAAGATGTGGAAGTGCTTGACAGTTGGCTTCCTCCCTTTCCAGATTTCATACAGTGTGGTCGGAGTCCCTCTTCTAAGTGTGACTCTGTTGTGGATATAGCATGCTGTGTTCATGGCTTCAGCCCAGAGATTATAGGGAAGTTCTTTGGCATGAAGCATGACCCTAGCAGCTTCTTGCAAAGTCCTGTTTTTCCTTTCAACTATGCCATTTTGTTGTGGTGTAATGGCTGCAGAGAACTCATGAGTGATGCCTTCAGATGTGCAGAATTCAGTAAACTTGCTGTTTTCAAACTCTCTGCCATGGTCACTCCTAATTCTCTTGATGACACAGTCTTTTTCTCTTTGAAGTCTTAGACTCAACTCTTTGAATACTTCAAAGGTGTCTGATTTCTCTCTGATAAAGTTGACCCAGGTAAATCTGGAGAAATCATCCACAACAACATAGGCATACCTCTTTCCTCCAAGGCTTTCAACTTGCATGGGCCCCATCAAGTCCATGTGAAGTAGTTCCAGCACCCTGGAAGTGGTCTGATGTTGAAGCTTCTGGTGGGACATCTTGACTTGCTTTCCAATCTGACATTCACCACAGATTCTGCCTTCTTCTATTTTCAGATTGGGAATGCCTCTAACAGCACCTTTGTCAATGATTTTCTTCATGCCTCTTAAGTGCAGATGTCCAAATCTTTGATGCCATATTTTGACTTCATCTTCTTTGGAGGATAGACATGTGGAGGAGTAACTGGTTTCTTGAGGTGTCCATAGGTAACAGTTGTCCTTTGATCTGCTGCCCTTCATTAGAACTTCACTCTTCTCATTTGTCACCAAGCATTCTGACTTTGTGAAGTTTACATTGAATCCTTCATCACACAACTGACTGATGCTGATCAAGTTTGCAGTCAGTCCCTTCACCAGCAGTACTTTGTTCAGACTAGGAAGTCCATCATGGACTAGCTTTCCCATTCCAGTGATCTTTCCTTTAGAGCCATCTCCAAATGTCACATAGCTAGTGGAGCAGGGTTCAATGTTCACCAGGAATTCTTTAACTCCTGTCATGTGTCTGGAACAGCCGCTATCTAGGTACCAATCTTCCTTAGCTGATGCTCTAAGTGAAGTATGAACAACAAGACTGACAATCTTGTGTTTTGGAACCCACATCATCTTCCTTCTGCTGCTGCTACTTTGAGTTCCATGATGTGGATGGCCATGTAGATGATAGCAAAAGGGCTTTATGTGACCATACTTGCCACAGTAGTGACACCTCCACTTCTTTCTTTTACTCTTTTTCTGCTGCGTTCCATGATGTCGAGACCGATGTTGTGACATCGTGGCTCCAGTGCTGTTTTTGGCAGGAACAAATTCTGTCATGGTTATTCTGCCAGCAGATTTATGATTAAACCCAAGTCCTCTCTGGTTTCCAACATTCTTCCCAAGCTGTAGCACCTCATCAAGCATATCTGAGCCTTTATTCAGCATCTTTATTGATTTTGTCATGTTTTCCAGTTTAGAGTTCAGAAAACCAACTTCTCCTTTAAGCTCAGAGATCTCCTCTTCATGTGCCTCCTTCTCAGCCTCCAGATTTGCAATGACCTTCTTCAGCTGTGCTTCTTGCTGAAGAATCTTCTCACTTTTGATGCATAGTTTTCTATAGGATATAGCAAGCTCATCAAAAGTGATTTCAATATCACTTGAATCTTCATCAGATTCAAATCTCCCAGTGAGTGCATTCACATCTCTGTCAGAATCACTTTCTTGTTCACTCTCTGTATCATCAGACCGACATACAGAAAGTCCTTTCCTCTGCTTCTTGAGATGGGTGGGACATTCAGCTTTGATGTGCCCATAGCCTTCACACCCATGGCATTGAATTTCTTTGCTGTGACTGGGCTTTTCATCTGACTTTTTGTGGTGTTCACTACCTTTCCTGATGTCGAAAGGGATGTTCCGGACATGTGGTTTCTGCCTCCTGTCCATTCTGTTCAGCACTTTGTTGAACTGTTTTCCAAGAAGCACAACTGCGTTAGTCAGACCTTCATCAGTATCCAGGTCATACTCATCTTCTTCTCCTTCATCATTGGATACAAACGCCAAGTTCTTGCTCTTCTTTTCAGTCCTATCTGAGAGTCCTAGCTCAAAGGTTTGAAGGGAACCAATGAGTTCATCTACTCTCATGTTGCAAATGTCTTGGGCCTCCTCTATTGCAGTGACTTTCATGTCAAATCTCTTAGGCAAAGATCTGAGGATCTTTCTCACCAGCTTTTCATCTGTCATCCTTTCTCCCAAGGCAGTGCAAGCATTGGCAATTTCAAGAATGTTCATGTGGAAGTCATGAATACACTCTTCCTCCTTCATCTTCAGATTTTCGAATTTTGTAGCCAATAGTTGCAATCTGGACATCTTCACTTTGGAGGTTCCTTCATGAGTGGTTTTCAGGATCTCCCATGCATCCTTGGCCACTGTGCATGTGTTGATCAGTCTGAAGATATTCTTGTCAACTCCATTGAATAGGGCATTCAAGGCTTTGGAGTTTCCAAGTGCCAATTCGTCTTCTTCTTTTGTCCAGTCTTCTTCTGGCTTCAATTCATTAGTGGGCTTTCCTTCTGTGTCCAGCATCTTGGGATGTTCCCAGCCTTTGATGACAGCTTTCCAGGTTCTGCTATCCAGTGATTTGAGGAAGGCCACCATCCTTGCTTTCCAGTATTCATAGTTGGTTCCATCCAGAATTGGTGGTCTGTTCACTGGTCCTCCTTCTTTCTCCATGTTCATCAGAATTTATCTCCCTAGATCTCACTCAGTGATTTAGAGTGCCTGCTCTGATACCAATTGAAATTCTGATACCGATGACAGATGTCGTACCGGATGTCACGACATCACGCTTCAGAACATGCAGATTATATTTGACAGTATGAACAGATTAAACAAGTAAATAACACAAGAGAATTGTTAACCCAGTTCGGTGCAACGTCACCTACATCTGGGGGCTACCAAGCCAGGGAGGAAATCCACTAAAATAGTGTTAGTTCGAAGATCTAACAGCCACTGTTTACAACCTTCTCACCTAACCACTACCCATGCAACCTCTACCTAAGAGCCACTCTTAGATATGAGAACCCCTCTCACTCCCTCTCAATCACTCTCCCGTGTTTACAAATAAATCAAAGACACACCAGAGATTGCTCTCTGAACAATAGAGATCAACTCTACACACTCAGGTCCAACACTTGATGTTAGGGTAACATCAAGGTGGCTCACAAAACACTCAAGTCCCAAAACTCACAAAATAACTCTTCAATCTCGGACTTGGTAGCAAACTCGTGCAGCCTTCATGTTTATATAGCAGTGTGCGTATCTGGGCTGCAACAACTTGCGCTGGATAAGATCTATCATTCTCCTGAAAATCTGCACTTAAAGATTTAAAAGATAAAGTTTGATCTTTTAGTTTTTATCTTTAATCTTTAATCCCTGAACGAACTATTCAAGTTTGTAATTCGAACTTTATTATCTTTTAATTCGTTCCTAAAGATAGATCGCCAAATCTGTTGCTAACTGCACATTAATCTGTTAAAGATATAACAGATTTATGTGTCCAGTATTTTCGGGCAGGATGTCCTGGACATCGTATCCGACATCGTGGATCCTGCAGCTTCAATTCTTCATTTGACATTTTATCTTGCCTTGTGCATTGTGCAGCCCAATCTGATTCCTTGACATAACGTTGGACATCATGTGCAGCAACTCCAGCTTTCCTTCATTGTCTAAGTGCTTATGTTTTAACAAAATTTTAGCCAATCTTTTAAAACTCAGTAAAGCTAAGCACTAACAATCTCCCCCTTTGGTCAAATTTTGTCTAAAACATACTTAGACACTTCCTGAGCAGGTACGAGCAGTTATGCAAGTGGGATCAGCAACTTTCATTATCAGAGTAATCAAGCACAGCGGTATCTGTAGTGGCGACAGCAAAATTCTGCAAGTTGCAAGTCGTTTCCAGGATGTCAAGACATCTCACGTGACATCAGCTTTCTGCTCCCCCTGTCTCCATGCTCTACTGCAGCATCTTCTATCAGCTACTAGTTTTAGTAGCTTACATCAATCATCATCAGCAGCAGTAGTATAAATACTACTCCCCCTCAAAATCATATAACTACTACTCCCCCTCAAAATCATAAATCATGCATAATATATATCCTACTACCCCCTTTTTAGACAGAATTTGCAAAAGTAGAATGCATGAAATTAATGTGCAATATTACAGACCAATAACTAGTAAAGTAAAAGCAAAAATAAAGGTCTGATGGTCATGGGGTGGCATCAGAATCATCATCATCTGATTCTGTATCCTCTGCTGCATCTTCTTCTTCCTCAGCTGCTTCTCCATCATCAATGCCATTGTCTGAGAGTCTTTTGATCAGGCGTTCCAGCTCCATTTTCTTCTCTGTGTGGCTTTGATGGTTGCCTCCAGCACCTTGCATGTGTCCTTGAGTTCAGCAATCAAATCATCCTTGGACACAGCACCTGAAGCAGCAGCTTTCCCTGATGTCGAGACAATGTCTGGGACATGTGTCCCCTCAAACAGTTTGTAATGCAGGGATAGAGGAGATTCTCTCTTCTTCACAGAGTCAATGTTGTTTAAAATATTGGGATGTTGACTCAACATAATGCCACACAATACAGTTGGGAAGGCAATGGGTAATTTGACAGCAAAAGATTCTGAATGCTTAATAGTTTGATCAAAAATATAGTTTCCAAAATTAAATTTGGACTTGGTTCCAACAGCATACAGAAATTTACCCAAACCTGTGGCAACAGTGGAAGTATGATTGGTGGGTACCCAGTTTGCAGTGCCAATCCTATGCAGGATTGCATACTTCACACTTAGCTTCCCTGCAGAAAGCTTCCCTTTCTTTGGCCAATGCTGGACTTGTTTGGCAGTGATTTCCTTGGCAATTTGATGCTCAGAAACAGCAATATCCACCACTCCTTCAGTTGGTCTGCCCAGGTATTTGTTGATTACAGCAGGGGAGAATCTAATACATTTTCCTCTGACAAACACTTTCTGATACTCATCACTCTTTCTGTTTGTTATGTCAGAGGGAATGTTGACAATGAATTCCCTGACTAGACTTTCATAACAATCTCCCAACTTGGTGACAGTTTTCAGCAGTCCAGCAGCCTTGATGAGGTCCATGATCTCCTTGCAATCCAAGGCATCTCTTCCCAGTTCTCTTTCTAAAGCAAGTCTGCGTTGATATACAAATTTCCACCTTTCAACATTGCCAATGGAGTGGAATGAAATGTTGTCCAATGGGCATCAGGGACATTTCCAGGCACCTTTTTCCCTGATTTCTTGGCTCTCTTGATGTCGGGAACATCTAGTTCGACATCATCATCAGAATCAGATGAGGAAATTTCTTTCCTCTTCTTGGAAGGGATTGCAACTTTGCTCCATCTGGATGTGGTAGGAGTGATTGGTGTGCTCTTCTTCTGTGCATAGTTTTGATTCGTCCAGACCTAGTAATGGGGGTTTTTCCCTTTCTGCTTTGTAATCTTTCTGCAATGCCAGGTGCCAACTTTTGGCAATGGGTTCCTCATCAGATTCTACTTCTTCTAGGTCAATGAGGTCACCTGGAGCAGGTTCTGGTGCCCTTGGTGCAGGGGTCTCCTCTGTGGCTTGATCCTCTTCCTCTGTTGATTCTCTTTACTGGATGAAGAGAGGACTTCAGCATTTGGGGTGGAAGATGTTGGAACATCTTTATCAGCATCAGGGACAGAAGCATTTTTCAAAATGCTATTCACAATACTGCGGATCTTCTTATCCATCTCAGTGTCTACTTCCCTAGGACTTGTTGCAAAGCTAGGGTTTTCAGAAATCTTCACTCCCTGTTGTCTTTTGGGGACCAGTTTCTCAGGAACAGGGCTGGACCAGGAATCATTTGTATGGGTTGGATATTGAATTCAGGTTGTTCCTGGTTTGATGGAGTTTTGGAGGATGATGGAGATGATGGTACAGAGGGTGAAACAGGGGATGAGGTTTCTTTTGGTGAGGTAGCCATGGAGAAGCAGAGCTTTGGAGTGGTTTCGTGAATATCTGAGAGTGTTGGGGAATGCTGATGAAAACGAGATTGCCACGAAAATGTAAGTTTGAATGAGGAATGTAGAGGGTGTGAAGCAACGGTTGAATTTGTTTTGGCCAGTAGTGAACGTGCTATTAACGTTTGAGCACGTTCAGATAGAAGTAATGCTATAAATCCTCTAGCAGACAAATGCCCAGCTTGCCCCTCAGTTTTTCAAACTGATTTGCATCCAATGCCTTTGTGAAAATATCTGCTACTTGTTCCTCAGTGGCAACATGCTCAGTGTGATAACTTTATCATCAACAAGATCTCTAATATAGTGATGTCTAATGTCAATGTGCTTGGTTCTGCTGTGTTGAACAGGATTTTTAGAAATATTAATAGCACTCATGTTGTCACAGTACAATGTCATGACATCTTGTTCGACATTGTACTCCTTCAGCATCTGCTTCATCCAAACTAGTTGTGAACAGCTGCTTCCTGCTGCAATATACTCTGCTTCTGCAGTAGATAGGGACACACAGTTCTGCTTCTTGCTGAACCATGAAATAAGATTGTTTCCCAAATAGAAACATCCACCAGAAGTGCTTTTTCTGTCATCTGCACTTCCAGCCCAATCAGCATCACAATATCCAACCAGCATTGAATCTGAACAATGACAGTACATAATCCCATAGTCACTGGTGCCATTTACATATTTCAGAATTCTCTTTACTTGATTCAAGTGACTTATCTTGGGATTGGCTTGATATCTTGCACAAACACCTACTGCAAAGGTGATGTCAGGTCTGCTTGCTGTTAAATATAGTAAGCTCCCAATCATGCTTCTGTACAGACTTTGATCAACACTGGTGCCAGCTTCATCCTTTGACAGCTTCAAGTGAGTAGGTGCAGGTGTTCTTTTATGGCTGGCATTTTCCATCCCAAACTTCTTGACAATGTTCTTTGCATACTTGCTTTGTGAGAGGAATATGGAGTCTTCCATCTGCTTCACTTGGAGTCCCAGAAAATAAGTCAGCTCTCCAACAAGACTCATCTCAAATTCAGATTGCATCTGTTGGACAAAATGTCGAAGCATCTCATTCGACATCCCTCCAAACACAATGTCATCAACATATATCTGTGCTATCATCAAGTTTTCAGCATCTTGTTTGACAAAGAGAGTCTTGTCAATTCCTCCCTTCCTATACCCTTGCTGAGTAAGGAACTCTGTTAGCCTTTCATACCAAGCTCTTGGAGCTTGCTTCAATCCATAGAGAGCCTTCTTGAGCCTGTATACATGATCTGGATGAGTTGGATCTACAAATCCCTTTGGCTGCTCCACATAGACTTCTTCATTCAGGTATCCATTCAGAAACGCGCTCTTCACATCCATCTGGTACAGCTTGAATTTGAGGATGCAAGCTACACCAAGTAACAATCTGATGGACTCAAGTCTAGCAACAGGGGCGAAAGTTTCATCAAAGTCTACACCTTCAATCTGAGTGTAGCCTTGAGCAACAAGTCTGGCCTTGTTTCTGGTTATAACACCTTCTTCATTGGTTTTGTTCTTGAAGATCCACTTGGTGCCAATCACATTAGTTCCCTCGGGTCTAGGAACTAGCTCCCAAACTTCATTCCTTTTGAATTGCTCCAATTCTTCTTGCATAGCATTGATCCAGAACTCATCAGTCAGTGCCTCTTTCACATTCTTTGGCTCAGTTTTGGAGACAAAGCATGAATTGGAGACAATCTCAATCTCCCTTGATCTTGTAGTGACTCCTCTGTTTGGATCTCCTATAATCAGCTCCTTGGGGTGCATCTTCTGGATTCTAATGGAGGGACTCTTGTCAGGTTGATTGATGTTTGGTTCATCTGTAGCAGAATCAGAGTTTTCTGCATTTTCTGCATTTTCTGCACTTTTAGCTGTATCTGCTACATTGTCTCCCGATGTTCTGACATCTTCTTCGACATCCTTCTTTCTTGCTGGAGTTAGATCATCAACAACCACATTGATGGATTCCATCACAGTTCTGGTTCTGGAATTGAATACTCTATATGCTCTGCTGTTTGTAGAGTATCCCAAGAATATTCCTGCATCACTCTTGGATCCATCTTTCTCCTTTGCTCTCTATCTGCCAAAATGT
Source organism: Glycine max (assembly GCF_000004515.6). NCBI lineage: Eukaryota > Viridiplantae > Streptophyta > Magnoliopsida > Fabales > Fabaceae > Glycine > Glycine max. The sequence goes on from NC_038247.2 coordinate 26,689,043, forward strand.
AACATGGACTTCCAAAGATGTGGAAGTGCTTGACAGTTGGCTTCCTCCCTTTCCAGATTTCATACAGTGTGGTTGGAGTCCCTCTTCTAAGTGTGACTCTGTTGTGGATATAGCATGCTGTGTTCATGGCTTCAGCCCAGAGATTATAGGGAAGTTCTTTGGCATGAAGCATGACCCTAGCAGCTTCTTGCAAAGTCCTGTTTTTCCTTTCAACTATGCCATTTTGTTGTGGTGTGATGGCTGCAGAGAACTCATGAGTGATGCCTTCAGATGTGCAGAATTCAGTAAACTTGCTGTTTTCAAACTCTCTGCCATGGTCACTCCTAATTCTCTTGATGACACAGTCTTTTTCTCTTTGAAGTCTTAGACTCAACTCTTTGAATACTTCAAAGGTGTCTGATTTCTCTCTGATAAAGTTGACCCAGGTAAATCTGGAGAAATCATCCACAACAACATAGGCATACCTCTTTCCTCCAAGGCTTTCAACTTGCATAGGCCCCATCAAGTCCATGTGAAGTAGTTCCAGCACCCTGGAAGTGGTCTGATGTTGAAGCTTCTGGTGGGACATCTTGACTTGCTTTCCAATCTGACATTCACCACAGATTCTGCCTTCTTCTATTTTCAGATTGGGAATGCCTCTAACAGCACCTTTGTCAATGATTTTCTTCATGCCTCTTAAGTGCAGATGTCCAAATCTTTGATGCCATATTTTGACTTCATCTTCTTTGGAGGATAGACATGTGGAGGAGTAACTGGTTTCTTGAGGTGTCCATAGGTAACAGTTGTCCTTTGATCTGCTGCCCTTCATTAGAACTTCACTCTTCTCATTTGTCACCAAGCATTCTGACTTTGTGAAGTTTACATTGAATCCTTCATCACACAACTGACTGATGCTGATCAAGTTTGCAGTCAGTCCCTTCACCAGCAGTACTTTGTTCAGACTAGGAAGTCCATCATGGACTAGCTTTCCCATTCCAGTGATCTTTCCTTTAGAGCCATCTCCAAATGTCACATAGCTAGTGGAGCAAGGTTCAATGTTCACCAGGAATTCTTTAACTCCTGTCATGTGTCTGGAACAGCCGCTATCTAGGTACCAATCTTCCTTAGCTGATGCTCTAAGTGAAGTATGAACAACAAGACTAACAATCTTGTGTTTTGGAACCCACATCATCTTCCTTCCGCTGCTGCTACTTTGAGTTCCATGATGTGGATGGCCATGTAGATGATAGCAAAAGGGCTTTATGTGACCATACTTGCCACAGTAGTGACACCTCCACTTCTTTCTTTTGCTCTTTTTCTGCTGCGTTCCATGATGTCGAGACCGATGTTGTGACATCGTGGCTCCAGTGCTGTTTTTGGCAGGAACAAATTCTGTCATGGTCGTTCTGCCAGCAGATTTATGATTAAATCCAAGTCCTCTCTGGTTTCCAACATTCTTCCCAAGCTGTAGCACCTCATCAAGCAAATCTGAGCCTTTATTCAGCATCTTTATTGATTTTGTCATGTTTTCCAGTTTAGAGTTCAGAAAACCAACTTCTCCTTTAAGCTCAGAGATCTCCTCTTCATGTGCCTCCTTCTCAGCCTCCAGATTTGCAATGACCTTCTTCAGTTGTGCTTCTTGCTGAAGAATCTTCTCACTTTTGATGCATAGTTCTCTATAGGATATAGCAAGCTCATCAAAAGTGATTTCACTATCTGTATCACTTGAATCTTCAGCAGATTCAAATCTCCCAGTGAGTGCATTCACATCTCTGTCAGAATCACTTTCTTGTTCACTCTCTGTATCATCAGACCGACATACAGAAAGTCCTTTCCTCTGCTTCTTGAGATGAGTGGGACATTCAGCTTTGATGTGTCCATAGCCTTCACACCCATGGCATTGAATTCCTTTGCTGTGACTGGGCTTTTCATCTGACCTTTTCCAGTATTCACTACCTTTCCTGATGTCGAAAGGGATGTTCCGGACATGTGGTTTCTGCCTCCTGTCCATTCTGTTCAGCACTTTGTTGAACTGTTTTCCAAGGAGCACAACTGCATTAGTCAGACCTTCATCAGTATCCAGGTCATACTCATCTTCTTCTCCTTCATCATTGGACACGAACGCCAGGTTCTTGCTCTTCTTTTCAGTCCTATCCGAGAGTCCTAGCTCAAAGGTTTGAAGGGAACCAATGAGTTCATCTACTCTCATGTTGCAGATGTCTTGGGCCTCCTCTATTGCAGTGACTTTCATGTCAAATCTCTTAGGCAAAGATCTGAGGATCTTTCTCACCAGCTTTTCATCTGTCATCCTTTCTCCCAAGGCAGTGCAAGCATTAGCAATTTCAAGAATGTTCATGTGGAAGTCATGAACACACTCTTCCTCCTTCATCTTCAGATTTTCGAATTTTGTAGCCAATAGTTGCAATCTGGACATCTTCACTTTGGAGGTTCCTTCATGAGTGGTTTTCAGGATTTCCCATGCATCCTTGGCCACAGTGCATGTGTTGATCAGTCTGAAGATGTTCTTGTCAACTCCATTGAATAGAGCATTCAAGGCTTTGGAGTTTCCAAGTGCCAATTCGTCTTCTTCTTTTGTCCAGTCTTCTTCTGGCTTCAATCCATCAGTGGGCTTTCCTTCTGTGTCCAGCATCTTGGGATGTTCCCAGCCTTTGATGACAGCTTTCCAGGTTCTGCTATCCAGTGATTTGAGGAAGGCCACCATCCTTGCTTTCCAGTATTCATAGTTGGTTCCATCCAGAATTGGTGGTCTGTTCACTGGTCCTCCTTCTTTCTCCATGTTCATCAGAATTTATCTCCCTAGATCTCACTCAGTGATTTCGAGTGCCTGCTCTGATACCAATTGAAATTCTGATACCAATGACAGATGTCGTACCGGATGTCACGACATCATGCTTCAGAACATGCAGATTATATTTGACTGTATGAACAGATTAAACAAGTAAATAACACAAGAGAATTGTTAACCCAGTTCGGTGCAACGTCACCTACATCTGGGGGCTACCAAGCCAGGGAGGAAATCCACTAAAATAGTGTTAGTTCGAAGATCTAACAGCCACTGTTTACAACCTTCTCACCTAACCACTACCCGTGCAACCTCTACCTAAGAGCCACTCTTAGATATGAGAACCCCTCTCACTCCCTCTCAATCACTCTCCCGTGTTTACAATTAAATCAAAGACACACCAGAGATTGCTCTCTGAACATTAGAGATCAACTCTACACACTCAGGTCCAACACTTGATGTTAGGGTAACATCAAGGTGGCTCACAAAACACTCAAGTCCCAAAACTCACAAAATAACTCTTCAATCTCGGACTTGGTACAGAACTCGTGCAGCCTTCATGTTTATATAGCAGTGTGCGTATCTGGGCTGCAACAACTTGCGCTGGATAAGATCTATCATTCTCCTGAAAATCTGCACTTAAAGATCTAAAAGATAAAGTTTGATCTTTTAGTTTTTATCTTTAATCTTTAATCCCTGAACGAACTATTCAAGTTTGTAATTCGAACTTTAATTATCTTTTAATTCGTTCCTAAAGATAGATCGCCAAATCTGTTGCTAACTGCACATTAATCTGTTAAAGATATAACAGATTTATGTGTCCAGTATTTTCGGGCAGGATGTCCTGGACATCGTATCCGACATCGTGGATCCTGCAGCTTCAATTCTTCATTTGACATTTTATCTTGCCTTGTGCATTGTGCAGCCCAATCTGATTCCTTGACATAACGTTGGACATCATGTGCAGCCACTCCAGCTTTCCTTCATTGTCTAAGTGCTTATGTTTTAACAAAATTTTAGCCAATCTTTTAAAACTCAGTAAAGCTAAGCACTAACACTTAATAATTCAAGACGCTCGAAATTGAATATCGAAGCTCTCAACAAATTCAAATGACAATAACTTTTTACTGGAAAGTCCGATTGAGTCCTGTAGTATATCGAGATGCACGAAATTGAAAACAGTAACTCTAAGCAAATTCAAAAGACAATAACTTTTAACTCGGATGATCGATTGAGTCCCGTAATATATAGAGACACTCGAAATTGAAAATAGAAGCTCTGAGCAAATTCAAACGACAATAGCTTTTGACTCGGATATCCGATTGAGTCATTTAATAATTCGAGACGCTCAAAATTGAATACAGAAGCTCTAAGAAAATTCAAATGACAATAACTTTTGACTCGAATGTCCGATTGAGTGATTTTATAATTTGAGACGCTCAAAATTGAATGCAGGAGCTCTTACCAAATTCAAATGACACTAACTTTTTACTCGGATGTCCGATTGAGTCCGGTAATATATCTAGACGCTCAAAATTGAAAACAGAAGCTCTGAGCAAATTCAAGCGAAAGTAACTTTTGACTCAAATGTCCGATTGAGTCATTTAATAATTAAAGACGCTCGGAATTGAATATAGAAGCTCTCACAAAATTCAAATGACAATAACTTTATACTCGGATGTCTGATTGAGTCCGGTAATATATCAAGACGCTCAAAATTGAAAACAGAAGCTCTAAGCAAATTCAAACGACAATAGCTTTTGACTTTGATATACGATTGAACCATTTAATAATTCGAGACGCTCGAAATTGAATACACCAGCTCTCAGCAAATTGAAACAATAATAAATTTTGACTCGGATGTTGAGTTTACTCCCTTAATAATTCAAGACGCTCGAAATTGAATATAGAAGCTCTCAACAAATTCAAATGACAATAACTTTTTACTGGAAAGTCCGATTGAGTCCTGTAGTATATCGAGACGCACGAAATTGAGAACTGTAACTCTAAGCAAATTCAAACGACAATAACTTTTAACTCGGATGTCCGATTGAGTCATTTAATAATTCTTGACGCTCGAAATTGAATACAGAAGCTCTCACCAAATTTAAATGACAATAACTTTTTACTCGGATGTCTGATTGTGTCCCGTAATATATCTAGACGCTCAAAATTGAAAACAAAAGCTCTGAGGAAATTCAAACGAATGTAACTTTTGACTCAGATGTCCGATTGAGTCATTTAATAATAATTCAAGACGCTCGAAATTGAATATAGAAGCTCTCACAAAATTCAAACGACAATAACTTTTTACTGGAAAGTTCGAGTGAGTCCTGTAGTATATCGAGATGCACGAAATTGAAAACAGTAACTCTAAGCAAATTCAAAAGACAATAACTTTTAACTCGGATGATCGATTGAGTCCCGTAATATATAGAGACACTCGAAATTGAAAACAGAAGCTCTGAGCAAATTCGAACGACAATAGATTTTGACTCGGATATCCGATTGAGTCATTTAATAATTCGAGACGCTCAAAATTGAATACAGAAGCTCTAAGCAAATTCAAATGACAATAACTTTTGACTCGGATGTCCGATTAAGTCATTTTATAATTTGAGACGCTCAAAATTGAAAACAAGAAGC
>NC_038247.2:26694570-26698250 GCF_000004515.6 Glycine max
CCGCTCGGAATTGAATATAGAAGCTCTCACAAGATTCAAAGGACAAGAACGGGATACTCGGATGTCTGATTGAGTCCAGTAATATATCAAGACGCTCAAAATTGAAAACAGAAGCTCTAAGCAAATTCAAACGACAATAGCTTTTGACTTTGATATACGATTGAACCATTTAATAATTCGAGACGCTCGAAATTGAATACACCAGCTCTCAGCAAATTGAAACAATAATAAATTTTGACTCGGATGTTGAGTTTACTCCCTTAATAATTCAAGACGCTCGAAATTGAATATAGAAGCTCTCAACAAATTCAAATGACACTAACTTTTTACTGGAAAGTCCGATTGAGTCCTGTAGTATATCGAGACGCACGAAATTGAGAACAGTAACTCTAAGCAAATTCAAACGACAATAACTTTTAACTCGGATGTCCGATTGAGTCATTTAATAATTCTTGACGCTCGAAATTGAATACAGAAGCTCTCACCAAATTTAAATGACAATAACTTTTTACTCGGATGTCTGATTGTGTCCCGTAATATATCTAGACGCTCAAAATTGAAAACAAAAGCTCTGAGGAAATTCAAACGAATGTAACTTTTGACTCAGATGTCCGATTGAGTCATTTAATAATAATTCAAGAGGCTCGAAATTGAATATAGAAGCTCTCACAAAATTCAAACGACAATAACTTTTTACTGGAAAGTTCGAGTGAGTCCTGTAGTATATCGAGATGCACGAAATTGAAAACAGTAACTCTAAGCAAATTCAAAAGACAATAACTTTTAACTCGGATGATCGATTGAGTCCCGTAATATATAGAGACACTCGAAATTGAAAACAGAAGCTCTGAGCAAATTCGAACGACAATAGCTTTTGACTCGGATATCCGATTGAGTCATTTAATAATTCGAGACGCTCAAAATTGAATACAGAAGCTCTAAGCAAATTCAAATGACAATAACTTTTGACTCGGATGTCCGATTAAGTCATTTTATAATTTGAGACGCTCAAAATTGAATGTAGGAGCTCTTACCAAATTCAAATGACACTAACTTTTTACTCGGATGTCCGATTGAGTCCGGTAATATATCTAGACGCTCAAAATTGAAAACAAAAGCTCTGAGCAAATTCAAGCGAAAGTAACTTTTGACTCAAATGCCCGATTGAGTCATTTAATAATTAAAGACGCTCGGAATTGAATATAGAAGCTCTCACAAAATTCAAATGACAATAACTTTATACTCGGATGTCTGATTGAGTCCAGTAATATATCAAGACGCTCAAAATTGAAAACAGAAGCTCTAAGCAAATTCAAACGACAATAGCTTTTGACTTTGATATACGATTGAACCATTTAATAATTCGAGACGCTCGAAATTGAATACACCAGCTCTCAACAAATTGAAACAATAATAAATTTTGACTCGGATGTTGAGTTTACTCCCTTAATAATTCAAGACGCTCGAAATTGAATATAGAAGCTCTCAACAAATTCAAATGACAATAACTTTTTACTGGAAAGTCCGATTGAGTCCTGTAGTATATCGAGACGCACGAAATTGAGAACTGTAACTCTAAGCAAATTCAAACGACAATAACTTTTAACTCGGATGTCCGATTGAGTCATTTAATAATTCTTGACGCTCGAAAATGAATACAGAAGCTCTCACCAAATTTAAATGACAATAACTTTTTACTCGGATGTCTGATTGTGTCCCGTAATATATCTAGACGCTCAAAATTGAAAACAAAAGCTCTGAGGAAATTCAAACGAATGTAACTTTTGACTCAGATGTCCGACTGAGTCATTTAATAATAATTCCAGACGCTCGAAATTGAATATAGAAGCTCTCACAAAATTCAAACGACAATAACTTTTTACTATTTCGCCTCGGGCGGGTTCTGTAGTATATCGAGATGCACGAAATTGAAAACAGTAACTCTAAGCAAATTCAAACGACAATAACTTTTAACTCGGATGATCGATTGAGTCCCGTAATATATAGAGACGCTCAAAATTGAAAACAGAAGCTCTAAGCAAATTCAAACGACAATAGCTTTTGACTTTGATATCCGATTGAACCATTTAATAATTCGAGACGCTCAAAATTGAATACACCAGCTCTCAGCAAATTGAAACAATAATAAATTTTGACTCGGATGTTGAATTTACTCCCTTAATAATTCAAGACGCTCGAAATTGAATATAGAAGCTCTCAACAAATTCAAATGACAATAACTTTTTACTGGAAAGTCCGATAGAGTCCTGTAGTATATCGAAACGCACGAAATTGAGAACTGTAACTCTAAGCAAATTCAAACGACAATAACTTTTAACTCGGATGTCCGATTGAGTCATTTAATAATTCTTGACGCTCGAAATTGAATACAGAAGCTCTCACCAAATTTAAATGACAATAACTTTTTACTCGGATGTCTGATTGTGTCCCGTAATATATCTAGACGCTCAAAATTGAAAACAGAAGCTCTGAGGAAATTCAAACGAATAATAAATTTTGACTCGGATGTTGAGTTTACTCCCTTAATAATTCAAGACGCTCGAAATTGAATATAGAAGCTCTCAACAAATTCAAATGACACTAACTTTTTACTGGAAAGTCCGATTGAGTCCTGTAGTATATCGAGACGCACGAAATTGAGAACAGTAACTCTAAGCAAATTCAAACGACAATAACTTTTAACTCGGATGTCCGATTGAGTCATTTAATAATTCTTGACGCTCGAAATTGAATACAGAAGCTCTCACCAAATTTAAATGACAATAACTTTTTACTCGGATGTCTGATTGTGTCCCGTAATATATCTAGACGCTCAAAATTGAAAACAAAAGCTCTGAGGAAATTCAAACGAATGTAACTTTTGACTCAGATGTCCGATTGAGTCATTTAATAATAATTCAAGAGGCTCGAAATTGAATATAGAAGCTCTCACAAAATTCAAACGACAATAACTTTTTACTGGAAAGTTCGAGTGAGTCCTGTAGTATATCGAGATGCACGAAATTGAAAACAGTAACTCTAAGCAAATTCAAAAGACAATAACTTTTAACTCGGATGATCGATTGAGTCCCGTAATATATAGAGACACTCGAAATTGAAAACAGAAGCTCTGAGCAAATTCGAACGACAATAGCTTTTGACTCGGATATCCGATTGAGTCATTTAATAATTCGAGACGCTCAAAATTGAATACAGAAGCTCTAAGCAAATTCAAATGACAATAACTTTTGACTCGGATGTCCGATTAAGTCATTTTATAATTTGAGACGCTCAAAATTGAATGTAGGAGCTCTGACCAAATTCCAATGACACTAACTTTTTACTCGGATGTCCGATTGAGTCCGGTAATATATCTAGACGCTCAAAATTGAAAACAGAAGCTCTGAGCAAATTCAAGCGAAAGTAACTTTTGACTCAAATGTCCGATTGAGTCATTTAATAATTAAAGACGCTCGGAATTGAATATAGAAGCTCTCACAAAATTCAAATGACAATAACTTTATACTCGGATGTCTGATTGAGTCCGGTAATATATCAAGACGCTCAAAATTGAAAACAGAAGCTCTAAGCAAATTCAAACGACAATAGCTTTTGACTTTGATATACGATTGAACCATTTAATAATTCGAGACGCTCGAAATTGAATACACCAGCTCTCA
>NC_038247.2:26698350-26703555 GCF_000004515.6 Glycine max
ACTTTTTACTGGAACGTCCGATTGAGTCCTGTAGTATATCGAGACGCAGGAAATTGAGAACTGTAACTCTAAGCAAATTCAAACGACAATAACTTTTAACTCGGATGTCCGATTGAGTCATTTAATAATTCTTGACGCTCGAAATTGAATACAGAAGCTCTCACCAAATTTAAATGACAATAACTTTTTACTCGGATGTCTGATTGTGTCCCGTAATATATCTAGACGCTCAAAATTGAAAACAAAAGCTCTGAGGAAATTCAAACGAATGTAACTTTTGACTCAGATGTCCGATTGAGTCATTTAATAATAATTCCAGACGCTCGAAATTGAATATAGAAGCTCTCACAAAATTCAAACGACAATAACTTTTTACTGGAAAGTTCGAGTGAGTCCTGTAGTATATCGAGATGCACGAAATTGAAAACAGAAGCTCTGAGCAAATTCAAGCGAAAGTAACTTTTGACTCAAATGTCCGATTGAGTCATTTGATAATTAAAGACGCTCGGAATTGAATATAGAAGCTCTCACAAAATTCAAATGACAATAACTTTATACTCGGATGTCGAATTTACTCCCTTAATAATTCAAGACGCTCGAAATTGAATATAGAAGCTCTCAACAAATTCAAATGACAATAACTTTTTACTCGAAAGTCTGATTGGGTCCTATAGTATATCGAGACGCACGAAATTGAGAACAGTAACTCTAAGCAAATTCAAACGACAATAGCTTTTAACTCGGATGTCCGATTGAGTCATTTAATAATTCATGATGCTCGAAATTGAATACAGAAGCTCTCACCAAATTTAAATGACAATAACTTTTTACTCGGATGTCTGATTGTGTCCCGTAATATATCTAGACGCTCAAAATTGATAACAAAAGCTCTGAGGAAATTCAAACGAATGTAACTTTTGACTCAGATGTCCGATTGAGTCATTTAATAATATTTCAAGACGCTCGAAATTGAATATAGAAGCTCTCACAAAATTCAAACGACAATAACTTTTTACTGCAAAGTTCGAGTGAGTCCTGTAGTATATCGAGATGCACGAAATTGAAAACAGTAACTCTAAGCAAATTCAAAAGACAATAACTTTTAACTCGGATGATCGATTGAGTCCCGTAATATATAGAGACGCTCAAAATTGAAAACGGAAGCTCTAAGCAAATTCAAACGACAATAGCTTTTGACTTTGATATACGATTGAACCATTTAATAATTCGAGACGCTCGAAATTGAAGACACCAGCTCTCAGCAAATTGAAACAATAATAAATTTTGACTCGGATGCCGAATTTACTCCCTTAATAATTCAAGACGCTCGAAATTGAATATAGAAGCTCTCAACAAATTCAAATGACAATAACTTTTTACTGGAAAGTCCGATTGAGTCCTGTAGTATATCGAGACGCACGAAATTGAGAACTGTAACTCTAAGCAAATTCAAACGACAATAACTTTTAACTCGGATGTCCGATTGAGTCATTTAATAATTCTTGACGCTCGAAATTGAATACAGAAGCTCTCACCAAATTTAAATGACAATAACTTTTTACTCGGATGTCTGATTGTGTCCCGTAATATATCTAGACGCTCAAAATTGAAAACAAAAGCTCTGAGGAAATTCAAACGAATGTAACTTTTGACTCAGATGTCCGATTGAGTCATTTAATAATAATTCCAGACGCTCGAAATTGAATATAGAAGCTCTCACAAAATTCAAACGACAATAACTTTTTACTGGAAAGTTCGAGTGAGTCCTGTAGTATATCGAGATGCACGAAATTGAAAACAGTAACTCTAAGCAAATTCAAAAGACAATAACTTTTAACTCGGATGATCGATTGAGTCCCGTAATATATAGAGACACTCGAAATTGAAAACAGAAGCTCTGAGCAAATTCAAACGACAATAGCTTTTGACTCGGATATCCGATTGAGTCATTTAATAATTCGAGACGCTCAAAATTGAATACAGAAGCTCTAAGCAAATTCAAATGACAATAACTTTTGACTCGGATGTCCGATTAAGTCATTTTATAATTTGAGACGCTCAAAATTGAATGTAGGAGCTCTTACCAAATTCAAATGACACTAACTTTTTACTCGGATGTCCGATTGAGTCCGGTAATATATCTAGACGCTCCAAATTGAAAACAGAAGCTCTGAGCAAATTCAAGCGAAAGTAACTTTTGTCTCAAATGTCCAATTGAGTCATTTAATAATTAAAGACGCTCGGAATTGAATATAGAAGCTCTCACAAAATTCAAATGACAATAACTTTATACTCGGATGTCTGATTGAGTCCGGTAATATATCGAGACGCTCGAAATTGAAAACAGAAGCTCTAAGCAAATTCAAACGACAATAGCTTTTGACTTTGATATCCGATTGAACCATTTAATAATTCGAGACGCTCGAAATTGAATACACCAGCTCTCAGCAAATTGAAACAATAATAAATTTTGACTCGGATGTCGAATTTACTCCCTTAATAATTCAAGACGTTCGAAATTGAATATAGAAGCTCTCAACAAATTCAAATGACAATAACTTTTTACTGGAAAGTCCGATTGAGTCCTGTAGTATATCGAGACGCACGAAATTGAGAACAGTAACTCTAAGCAAATTCAAACGACAATAACTTTTAACTCGGATGTTGGATTGAGTCATTTAATAATTCTTGACGCTCGAAATTGAATACAGTAGCTCTCACCAAATTTAAATGACAATAACTTTTTACTCGGATGTCTGATTGTGTCCAGTAATTTATCTAGACGCTCAAAATTGAAAACAAAAGCTCTAAGGAAATTCAAACGAATGTAACTTTTGACTCAGATGTCCGATTGAGTCATTTAATAATTCAAGACGCTCGAAATTGAATATAGAAGCTCTCACAAAATTCAAACGACAATAACTTTTTACTGGAAAGTTCGAGTGAGTCCTGTAGTATATCGAGATGCACGAAATTGAAAACAGTAACTCTAAGCAAATTCAAAAGACAATAACTTTTAACTCGGATGATCGATTGAGTCCCGTAATAAATCGAGACACTCGAAATTGAAAACAGAAGCTCTGAGCAAATTCAAACGACAATAGCTTTTGACTCGGATATCTGATTGAGTCATTTAATAATTCGAGACGCTCAAAATTGAATTCAGAAGCTCTAAGCAAATTCAAATGACAATAACTTTTGACTCGGATGTCCGATTGAGTCTTTTTATAATTTGAGACGCTCAAAATTGAATGCAGGAGCTCTTACCAAATTCAAATGACAATAACTTTTTACTCGGATGTCCGACTGAGTCCCGTAATATATCTAGACGCTCAAAATTGAAAACAGAAGCACTGAGCAAATTCCAACGACAATAGCTTTTGACTCGGATATCTGATTGAGTCATTTAATAATTCGAGACGCTCAAAATTGAATTCAGAAGCTCTAAGCAAATTCAAATGACAATAACTTTTGACTCGGATGTCCGATTGAGTCTTTTTATAATTTGAGACGCTCAAAATTGAATGCAGGAGCTCTTACCAAATTCAAATGACAATAACTTTTTACTCGGATGTCCGATTGAGTCCCGTAATATATCTAGACGCTCAAAATTGAAAACAGAAGCTCTGAGCAAATTCAAGCGAAAGTAGCTTTTGTCTCAAATGTCCAATTGAGTCATTTAATAATTAAAGACGCTCGGAATTGAATATAGAAGCTCTCACAAAATTCAAATGACAATAACTTTATACTCGGATGTCTGATTGAGTCCGGTAATATATCGAGACGCTCGAAATTGAAAACAGAAGCTCTAAGCAAATTCAAACGACAATAGCTTTTGACTCTGATATCCGATTGAGCCATTTAATAATTCGAGACGCTCGAAATTGAATACACCAGCTCTCAGCAAATTGAAACGATAATAAATTTTGACTCGGATGTCGAATTTACTCCCTTAATAATTCAAGACGTTCGAAATTGAATATAGAAGCTCTCAACAAATTCAAATGACAATAACTTTTTACTGGAAAGTCCGATTGAGTCCTGTAGTATATCGAGACGCACGAAATTGAGAACAGTAACTCTAAGCAAATTCAAACGACAATAACTTTTAACTCGGATGTTCGATTGAGTCATTTAATAATTCTTGACGCTCGAAATTGTATACAGAAGCTCTCACCAAATTTAAATGACAATAACTTTTTACTCGGATGTCTGATTTGTCCAGTAATTTATCTAGACGCTCAAAATTGAAAACAAAAGCTCTAGGGAAATTCAAACGAATGTAACTTTTGACTCAGATGTCCGATTGAGTCATTTAATAATTCAAGACGCTCGAAATTGAATATAGAAGCTCTCACAAAAGTCAAACCACAATAACTTTTTACTGGAAAGTTCGAGTGAGTCCTGTAGTATATCGAGATGCACGAAATTGAAAACAGTAACTCTAAGCAAATTCAAAAGACAATAACTTTTAACTCGGATGATCGATTGAGTCCCGTAATATATAGAGACACTCGAAATTGAAAACAGAAGCTCTGAGCAAATTCAAACGACAATAGCTTTTGACTCGGATATCTGATTGAGTCATTTAATAATTCGAGACGCTCAAAATTGAATACAGAAGCTCTAAGCAAATTCAAATGACAATAACTTTTGACTCGGATGTCCGATTAAGTCATTTTATAATTTGAGACGCTCAAAATTGAATGTAGGAGCTCTTACCAAATTCAAATGACACTAACTTTTTACTCGGATGTCCGATTGAGTCCGGTAATATATCTAGACGCTCAAAATTGAAAACAGAAGCTCTGAGCAAATTCAAGCGAAAGTAACTTTTGACTCAAATGCCCGATTGAGTCATTTAATAATTAAAGACGCTCGGAATTGAATATAGAAGCTCTCACAAAATTCAAATGACAATAACTTTATACTCGGATGTCTGATTGAGTCCAGTAATATATCAAGACGCTCAAAATTGAAAACAGAAGCTCTAAGCAAATTCAAACGACAATAGCTTTTGACTTTGATATACGATTGAACCATTTAATAATTCGAGACGCTCGAAATTGAATACACCAGCTCTCAGCAAATTGAAACAATAATAAATTTTGACTCGGATGTTGAGTTTACTCCCTTAATAATTCAAGACGCTCGAAATTGAAAACAGAAGCTCTAAGCAAATTCAAACGACAATAGCTTTTGACT
>NC_038247.2:26703655-26708079 GCF_000004515.6 Glycine max
ATTCGAGACGCTCGAAATGGAATACACCAGCTCTCAGCAAAGTGAAACGATAATAAATTTTGTCTCGGATGTCGAATTGTCTCCGGTAATAATTCAAGACGCTCGAAATGGAATATAGAAGCTCTCAGCAAATTCAAAGGACAATAACTTTTTACTGGAAAGTCCGATTGAGTCCTGTAGTAAATCGAGACGCACGAAAGTGAGAACAGTAACTCTAAGCAAATTCAAACGACAATAACTTTTAACTCGGATGTTGGATTGAGTCATTTAATAATTCTTGACGCTCGAAATTGAATACAGAAGCTCTCACCAAATTCAAATGACAATAACTTTTTACTCGGATGTCTGATTGAGTCCAGTAATTCATCTAGACGTTCAAAATTGAAAACAAAAGCTCTAAGGAAATTCAAACGAATGTAACTTTTGACTCAGATGTCCGATTGAGTCATTTAATAATTCAAGATGCTCGAAATTGAATATAGAAGCTCTCACAATATTCAAACCACAATAACTTTTTACTGGAAAGTTCGAGTGAGTCCTGTAGTATATCGAGATGCACGAAATTGAAAACAGTAACTCTAAGCAATTTCAAAAGCCAATAACTTTTAACTCGGATGATGGATTGAGTCCCGTAATAAATCGAGACACTCGAAATTGAAAATAGAAGCTCTGAGCAAATTCAAACGACAATAGCTTTTGACTCGGATATCCGATTGAGTCATTTAATAATTCGAGACGCTCAAAATTGAATACAGAAGCTCTAAGAAAATTCAAATGACAATAACTTTTGACTCGGATGTCCGATTGAGTCATTTTATAATTTGAGACACTCAAAATTGAATGCAGGAGCTCTTACCAAATTCAAATGACACTAACTTTTTACTCGGATGTCCGATTGAGTCCGGTAATATATCTAGACGCTCAAAATTGAAAACAGAAGCTCTGAGCAAATTCAAGCGAAAGTAACTTTTGACTCAAATGTTCGATTGAGTCATTTAATAATTAAAGACGCTCGGAATTGAATATAGAAGCTCTCACAAAATTCAAATGACAATAACTTTATACTCGGATGTCTGATTGAGTCCGGTAATATATCGAGACGCTCAAAATTGAAAACAGAAGCTGTAAGCAAATTCAAACGACAATAGCTTTTGACTTTGATATCCGATTGAACCATTTAATAATTCGAAACGCTCGAAATTGAATACACCAGCTCTCAGCAAATTGAAACAATAATAAATTTTGACTCGGATGTCGAATTTACTCCCTTAATAATTCAAGACGCTCGAAATTGAATATAGAAGCTCTCAACAAATTCAAATGACAATAACTTTTTACTCGAAAGTCTGATTGAGTCCTGTAGTATATCGAGACGCACGAAATTGAGAACAGTAACTCTAAGCAAATTCAAACGACAATAACTTTTAACTCGGATGTCCGATTGAGTCATTTAATAATTCATGACGCTCGAAATTGAATACAGAAGCTCTCACCAAATTTAAATGACAATAACTTTTTACTCGGATGTCTGATTGTGTCCCGTAATATATCTAGACGCTCAAAATTGATAACAAAAGCTCTGAGGAAATTCAAACGAATGTAACTTTTGACTCAGATGTCCGATTGAGTCATTTAATAATAATTCAAGACGCTCGAAATTGAATATAGAAGCTCTCACAAAATTCAAACGACAATAACTTTTTACTGGAAAGTTCGAGTGAGTCCTGTAGTATATCGAGATGCACGAAATTGAAAACAGTAACTCTAAGCAAATTCAAAAGACAATAACTTTTAACTCGGATGATCGATTGAGTCCCGTAATATATAGAGACACTCGAAATTGAAAACAGAAGCTCTGAGCAAATTCGAACGACAATAGCTTTTGACTCGGATATCCGATTGAGTCATTTAATAATTCGAGACGCTCAAAATTGAATACAGAAGCTCTAAGCAAAGTCAAATGACAATAACTTTTGACTCGGATGTCCGATTAAGTCATTTTATAATTTGAGACGCTCAAAATTGAATGTAGGAGCTCTTACCAAATTCAAATGACACTAACTTTTTACTCGGATGTCCGATTGAGTCCGGTAATATATCTAGACGCTCAAAATTGAAAACAGAAGCTCTGAGCAAATTCAAGCGAAAGTAACTTTTGACTCAAATGCCCGATTGAGTCAATTAATAATTAAAGACGCTCGGAATTGAATATAGAAGCTCTCACAAAATTCAAATGACAATAACTTTATACTCGGATGTCTGATTGAGTCCGGTAATATATCGAGACGCTCAAAATTGAAAACAGAAGCTGTAAGCAAATTCAAACGACAATAGCTTTTGACTTTGATATCTGATTGAACCATTTAATAATTCGAGACGCTCGAAATTGAATACACCAGCTCTCAGCAAATTGAAACAATAATAAATTTTGACTCCGATGTCGAATTTACTCCATTAATAATTCAAGACTCTCGAAATTGAATATAGAAGCTCTCAACAAATTCAAATGACAATAACTTTTTACTGGAAAGTCCGATTGAGTCCTGTAGTATATCGAGACGCACGAAATTGAGAACAGTAACTCTAAGCAAATTCAAAACGACAATAACTTTTAACTCGGATGTCCGATTGAGTCATTTATATTCTGACGCTCGAATGATACACTAACAAAAGCTCTGAGGAAATTCAAACGAATGTAACTTTTGACTCAGATGTCCGATTGAGTCATTTAATAATAATTCAAGAGGCTCGAAATTGAATATAGAAGCTCTCACAAAATTCAAACGACAATAACTTTTTACTGGAAAGTTCGAGTGAGTCCTGTAGTATATCGAGATGCACGAAATTGAAAACAGTAACTCTAAGCAAAATTCAAAAGACAATAACTTTTAACTCGGATGATCGATTGAGTCCCGTAATATATAGAGACACTCGAAATTGAAAACAGAAGCTCTGAGCAAATTCGAACGACAATAGCTTTTGACTCGGATATCCGATTGAGTCATTTAATAATTCGAGACGCTCAAAATTGAATACAGAAGCTCTAAGCAAATTCAAATGACAATAACTTTTGACTCGGATGTCCGATTAAGTCATTTTATAATTTGAGACGCTCAAAATTGAATGTAGGAGCTCTTACCAAATTCCAATGACACTAACTTTTTACTCGGATGTCCGATTGAGTCCGGTATTATATCTAGACGCTCAAAATTGAAAACAGAAGCTCTGAGCAAATTCAAGCGAAAGTAACTTTTGACTCAAATGTCCGATTGAGTCATTTAATAATTAAAGACACTCGGAATTGAATATAGAAGCTCTCACAAAATTCAAATGACAATAACTTTATACTCGGATGTCTGATTGAGTCCGGTAATATATCAAGACGCTCAAAATTGAAAACAGAAGCTCTAAGCAAATTCAAACGACAATAGCTTTTGACTTTGATATCCGATTGAACCATTTAATAATTCGAGACGCTCGAAATTGAATACACCAGCTCTCAGCAAATTGAAACAATAATAAATTTTGACTCGGATGTTGAATTTACTCCCTTAATAATTCAAGACGCTCGAAATTGAATATAGAAGCTCTCAACAAATTCAAATGACAATAACTTTTTACTGGAAAGTCCGATTGAGTCCTGTAGTATATCGAGACGCACGAAATTGAGAACTGTAACTCTAAGCAAATTCAAACGACAATAACTTTTAACTCGGATGTCCGATTGAGTCATTTAATAATTCTTGACGCTCGAAATTGAATACAGAAGCTCTCACCAAATTTAAATGACAATAACTTTTTACTCGGATGTCTGATTGTGTCCCGTAATATATCTAGACGCTCAAAATTGAAAACAAAAGCTCTGAGGAAATTCAAACGAATGTAACTTTTGACTCAGATGTCCGATTGAGTCATTTAATAATAATTCCAGACGCTCGAAATTGAATATAGAAGCTCTCACAAAATTCAAACGACAATAACTTTTTACTGGAAAGTTCGAGTGAGTCCTGTAGTATATCGAGATGCACGAAATTGAAAACAGAAGCTCTGAGCAAATTCAAGTGAAAGTAACTTTTGACTCAAATGTCCGATTGAGTCATTTAATAATTAAAGACGCTCGGAATTGAATATAGAAGCTCTCACAAAATTCAAATGACAATAACTTTATACTCGGATGTCGAATTTACTCCCTTAATAATTCAAGACGCTCGAAATTGAATATAGAAGCTCTCAACAAATTCAAATGACAATAACTTTTTACTCGAAAGTCTGATTGAGTCCTATAGTATATCGAGACGCACGAAATTGAGAACAGTAACTCTAAGCAAATTCAAACGACAATAACTTTTAACTCGGATGTCCGATTGAGTCATTTAATAATTCATGACGCTCGAAATTGAATACAGAAGCTCTCACCAAATTTA
>NC_038247.2:26708366-26711091 GCF_000004515.6 Glycine max
CTTTTAACTCGGATGATCGATTGAGTCCCGTAATATATAGAGACACTCGAAATTGAAAACAGAAGCTCTGAGCAAATTAAAACGACAATAGCTTTTGACTCGGATATCCGATTGAGTCATTTAATAATTCGAGACGCTCAAAATTGAATACACCAGCTCTCAGCAAATTGAAACAATAATGAATTTTGACTCGGATGTTGAATTTACTCCCTTAATAATTCAAGACGCTCGAAATTTAATATAGAAGCTCTCAACAAATTCAAATGGCAATAACTTTTTACTGGAATGTCCGATTGAGTCCTGTAGTATATCGAGACGCACGAAATTGAGAACTGTAACTCTAAGCAAATTCAAACGACAATAACTTTTAACTCGGATGTCCGATTGAGTCATTTAATAATTCTTGACGCTCAAAGTGAATACAGAAGCTCTCACCAAATTTAAATGACAATAACTTTTTACTCGGATGTCTGATTGTGTCCCGTAATATATCTAGACGCTCAAAATTGAAAACAAAAGCTCTGAGGAAATTCAAACGAATGTAACTTTTGACTCAGATGTCCGATTGAGTCATTTAATAATAATTCCAGACGCTCGAAATTGAATATAGAAGCTCTCACAAAATTCAAACGACAATAACTTTTTACTGGAAAGTTCGAGTGAGTCCTGTAGTATATCGAGATGCACGAAATTGAAAACAGTAACTCTAAGCAAATTCAAAAGACAATAACTTTTAACTCGGATGATCGATTGAGTCCCGTAATATATAGAGACACTCGAAATTGAAAACAGAAGCTCTGAGCAAATTCGAACGACAATAGCTTTTGACTCGGATATCCGATTGAGTCATTTAATAATTCGAGACGCTCAAAATTGAATACAGAAGCTCTAAGCAAATTCAAATGACAATAACTTTTGAGTCGGATGTCCGATTAAGTCATTTTATAATTTGAGACGCTGAAAATTGAATGTAGGAGCTCTTACCAAATTCCAATGACACTAACTTTTTACTCGGATGTCCGATTGAGTCCGGTAATATATCTAGACGCTCAAAATTGAAAACAGAAGCTCTGAGCAAATTCAAGCGAAAGTAACTTTTGACTCAAATGTCCGATTGAGTCATTTAATAATTAAAGACGCTCGGAATTGAATATAGAAGCTCTCACCAAATTCAAATGACAATAACTTTATACTCGGATGTCTGATTGAGTCCGGTAATATATCTAGACACTCAAAATTGAAAACAAAAGCTCTGAGGAAATTCAAACGGATGTAACTTTTGACTCAGATGTCCGATTGAGTCATTTAATAATAATTCAAGACGCTCGAAATGGAATATAGAAGCTCTCACAAAATTCAAACGACAATAACTTTTTACTGGAAAGTTCGAGTGAGTCCTGTAGTATATCGAGATGCACGAAATTGAAAACAGTAACTCTAAGCAAATTCAAAAGACAATAACTTTTAACTCGGATGATCGATTGAGTCCCGTAATATATAGAGACGCTAAAAATTGAAAACAGAAGCTCTAAGCAAATTCAAACGACAATAGCTTTTGACTTTGATATCCGATTGAACCATTTAATAATTCGAGACGCTCGAAATTGAATACACCAGCTCTCAGCAAATTGAAACAATAATAAATTTTGACTCGGATGTTGAATTTACTCCCTTAATAATTCAAGACGCTCGAAATTTAATATAGAAGCTCTCAACAAATTCAAATGACAATAACTTTTTACTGGAATGTCCGATTGAGTCCTGTAGTATATCGAGACGCACGAAATTGAGAACTGTAACTCTAAGCAAATTCAAACGACAATAACTTTTAACTCGGATGTCCGATTGAGTCATTTAATAATTCTTGACGCTCGAAATTGAATACAGAAGCTCTCACCAAATTTAAATGACAATAACTTTTTACTCGGATGTCTGATTGTGTCCCGTAATATATCTAGACGCTCAAAATTGAAAACAAAAGCTCTGAGGAAATTCAAACGAATGTAACTTTTGACTCAGATGTCCGATTGAGTCATTTAATAATAATTCAAGACGCTCGAAATTGAATATAGAAGCTCTCACAAAATTCAAACGACAATAACTTTTTACTGGAAAGTTCGAGTGAGTCCTGTAGTATATCGAGATGCACGAAATTGAAAACAGTAACTCTAAGCAAATTCAAAAGACAATAACTTTTAACTCGGATGATCGATTGAGTCCCGTAATATATAGAGACACTCGAAATTGAAAACAGAAGCTCTGAGCAAATTCAAACGACAATAGCTTTTGACTCGGATATCCGATTGAGTCATTTAATAATTCGAGACGCTCAAAATTGAATACAGAAGCTCTAAGCAAATTCAAATGACAATAACTTTTGAGTCGGATGTCCGATTAAGTCATTTTATAATTTGAGACGCTGAAAATTGAATGTAGGAGCTCTTACCAAATTCCAATGACACTAACTTTTTACTCGGATGTCCGATTGAGTCCGGTAATATATCTAGACGCTCAAAATTGAAAACAGAAGCTCTGAGCAAATTCAAGCGAAAGTAACTTCTGACTCAAATGTCCGATTGAGTCATTTAATAATTAAAGACGCTCGGAATTGAATATAGAAGCTCTCACAAAATTCAAATGACAATAACTTTATACTCGGATGTCTGATTGAGTCCGGTAATATATCGAGACGCTCAAAATTGAAAACAGAAGCTCTAAGGTTATT
>NC_038247.2:26711191-26711417 GCF_000004515.6 Glycine max
TGATTGAACCATTTAATAATTCGAGACGCTCGAAATTGAATACACCAGCTTTCAGCAAATTGAAACAATAATAAATTTTGACTCCGATGTTGAATTTACTCCCTTAATAATTCAAGACTCTCGAAATTGAATATAGAAGCTCTCAACAAATTCAAATGACAATAACTTATACTGAAAGTCCGATTTTTACTTAAAAAAAATCGAGACCGCAACGAAATTGAGAACA
>NC_038247.2:26728753-26730955 GCF_000004515.6 Glycine max
ATAGCTTTAGACTTTGATATCCGATTGACCCCATTTAATAATTCGAGACGCTCGAAATTGAATACACCAGCTCTCAGCAAATTGAAACAATAATAAATTTTGACTCGGATGTCGAATTTACTCCCTTAATAATTCAAGACGCTCGAAATTGAATATAAAGCTCTCAACAAATTCAAATGACAATAACTTTTTACTGGAAAGTCCGATTGAGTCCTGTAGTATATGGAGACGCACGAAATTGAGAACAGTAACTCTAAGCAAATTCAAACGACAATAACTTTTAACTCGGATGTCCGATTGAGTCATTTAATAATTCTTGACGCTCGAAATTGAATGTAGAAGCTCTCACCAAATTTAAATGACAATAACTTTTTACTCGGATGTCTGATTGTGTCCCGTAATATATCTAGACGCTCAAAATTGAAAACAAAAGCTCTGAGGAAATTCAAACGAATGTAGCTTTTGACTCAAATGTCCGATTGAGTCATTTAATAATTCAAGACGCTCGAAATTGAATATAGAAGCTCTCACAAAATTCAAACGACAAGAACTTTTTACTGGAAAGTTCGAGTGAGTCCTGTAGTATATCGAGATGCACGAAATTGAAAACAGTAACTCTAAGCAAATTCAAAAGACAATAACTTTTAACTCGGATGATCGATTGAGTCCCGTAATATATGGAGACACTCGAAATTGAAAACAGAAGCTCTAAGCAAATTCAAATGACAATAACTTTTGACTCGGATGTCCGATTGAGTCATTTTATAATTTGAGACGCTCAAAATTGAATGCAGGAGCTCTTACCAAATTCAAATGACAATAAATTTTTACTCGGATGTCCGATTGAGTCCCGTAATATATCTAGACGCTCAAAATTGAAAACAGAAGCTCTGAGCAAATTCAAGCGAAAGTAACTTTGCACTCAAATGTCCGATTGAGTCATTTAATAATTAAAGACGCTCGGAATTGAATATAAAAGCTCTCACAAAATTCAAATGACAATAACTTTATACTCGGATGTCTGATTGAGTCCGGTAATATATCGAGACGCTCGAAATTGAAAACAGAAGCTCTAAGCAAATTCAAACGACAATAGCTTTTGACTATGATATCCGATTGAACCATTTAATAATTCGAGACGCTCGAAATTGAATACACCAGATCTCAGGAAATTGAAACAATAATAAATTTTGACTCGGATGTCGAATTTACTCCCTTAATAATTCAAGACGCTCGAAATTGAATATAGAAGCTCTCAACAAATTCAAATGACAATAACGTTTTACTGGAAAGTCCGATTGAGTCCTGTAGTATATCGAGACGCACGAAATTGAGAACAGTAACTCTAAGCAAATTCAAACGACAATAACTTCTAACTCGGATGTCCGATTGAGTCATGTAATAATTCTTGACGCTCGAAATTGAATACAGAAGCTCTCAGCAAATTTAAATGACTATATCTTTTTACTCAGATGTCTGATTGTGTCCAGTAATCTATCTAGACGCTCAAAATTGAAAACAAAAGCTCTGAGGAAATTCAAACGAATGTAGCTTTTGACTCAGATGTCCGATTGAGTCATTTAATAATTCAAGACGCTCGAAATTGAATATAGAAGCTCTCACAAAATTCAAACGACAATAACTTTTTACTGGAAAGTTCGAGTGAGTCCTGTAGTATATCGAGATGCACGAAATTGAAAATAGTAACTCTAAGCAAATTCAAAAGACAATAACTTTTAACTCGGATGATCGATTTAGTCCCGTAATATATCGAGACACTCGAAATTGAAAACAGAAGCTCTGAGCAAATTCAAACGACAATAGCTTTTGACTCGGATATCCGATTGAGTCATTTAATAATTCGAGACGCTCAAAATTGAATACAGAAGCTCTAAGCAAATTCAAATGACAATAACTTTTGACTCGGATGTCCGATTGAGTCATTTTATAATTTGAGACGCCCAAAATTGAATGCAGGAGCTCTTACCAAATTCAAATGACAATAACTTTTTTACTCGGATGTTCGATTGAGTCCCGTAATATATCTAGACGCTCAAAATTGAAAACAGAAGCTCTTAGCAAATTCAAGCGAAAGTAACTTTGCACTCAAATGTCCGATTGAGTCATTTAATAATTAAAGACGCTCGGGATTGAATATAGAAGCTCTCACAAATTCAATGACAATAACTTTATACTCGGATG
>NC_038247.2:26731199-26732536 GCF_000004515.6 Glycine max
CAATGACATAACTTTTTTACTGGAAAGTCCGATTGAGTCCTGTAGTATATCGAGACGCACGAAATTGAGAACAGTAACTCTAAGCAAATTCAAACGACAATAACTTCTAACTCGGATGTTCGATTGAGTCATTTAATAATTCTTGACGCTAGAAATTGAATACAGAAGCTCTCACCAAATTTAAATGACTATATCTTTTTACTCAGATGTCTGATTGTGTCCAGTAATTTATCTAGATGCTAAAAATTGAAAACAAAAGCTCTTAGGAAATTCAAACGAATGTAACTTTTGACTTCGATGTCCGATTGAGTCATTTAATAATTCAAGACGCTCGAAATTGAATATAGAAGCTCTCACAAAATTCAAATGACAATAACTTTTTACTGGAAAGTTTGAGTGAGTCCTGTAGTATATCGAGATGCACGAAATTGAAAACAGTAACTCTAAGCAAATTCAAAAGACAATAACTTTTAACTCGGATGATCGATAGAGTCCCGTAATAAATCGAGACATTCGAATTTCAAACAGAAGCTCTGAGCAAATTCAAACGACAATAGCTTTTGACTCGGATATCCGATTGAGTTTAGGGGGCCCGTGGTTTAAAATTGAATACAGAAGCTCTAAGCAAATTCAAATGACAATAACTTTTGACTCGGATGTCCGATTGAGTCATTTTATAATTTGAGACGCTCAAAATTGAATGCAGGAGCTCTTACCAAATTCAAATGACAATAACTTTTTACTCGGATGTCCGATTGAGTCCCGTAATATATCTAGATGCTCAAAATTGAAAACAGAAGCTCTGAGCAAATTCAAACGACAATAGCTTTTGACTCGGATATCCGATTGAGTCATTTAATAATTCGAGACGCTCAAAATTGAATACAGAAGCTCTAAGCAAATTCAAATGACAATAACTTTTGACTCGAATGTCCGATTGAGTCATTTTATAATTTGAGACGCTCAAAATTGAATGCAGAAGCTCTAAGCAAATTCAAATGACAATAACTTTTGACTCGGATGTCCGATTGAGTCATTTTATAATTTGAGACGCTCAAAATTGAATGCAGGAGCTCTTACCAAATTCAAATGACAATAAATTTTTACTCGGATGTCCGATTGAGTCCCGTAATATATCTAGACGCTCAAAATTGAAAACAGAAGCTCTGAGCAAATTCAAGCGAAAGTAACTTTGCACTCAAATGTCCGATTGAGTCATTTAATAATTAAAGACGCTCGGAATTGAATATAGAAGCTCTCACAAAATTCAAATGACAATAACTTTATACTCGGATGTCTGATTGAGTCCGGTAATATATCGAGACGCTCGAAATTGA
>NC_038247.2:26733536-26968872 GCF_000004515.6 Glycine max
ATTTTGAGAGTGTCGATATATTACGGGACTCAATCGGATATCCGAGTAAAAATTATTGTCGTTCGATTTTGCTACGAACTTCTGTTTTCAATTTAGAGTCTTTGAATATCTTACTGGACTCAATCGGACATCCGAGTAAAAAGTTATTGTCGTTTGAATTTGCTAGGAGTTTCCGTTTTCAATTTGGAATGCCTCGATATATTACGGGACTCAATCGGTCATTCGAGTAAAAAGTTGTTGTCGTTTGAACTTATTACGAGCATCCGTTTTCAATTTGGAGCATCTCTATATATTACGAGACTCTGTTGGACATCCGAGTAAAAAGTTAGTGTCATTTGAATTTTCTATGAGCTTCCATTTTCATTTTAGAGAGTCTCGATATATAACTGGACTCAATAGGACATCCTTGTGTAAAGTTATTGTCGTTTGAATTTGCTACGAGGTTTGATTTTCAATTTGGAGCATCATGATATATTACGGGACTCAATAGAATATCCGAGTCGAAAGTTATTGTCGTTTAAAATTGCTCAGAGCTTGGTTCTCAATTTTGAGCGTCTCGATATATGACGGTACTCAATCGGACATCCGAGTAAAATTTATTGTCATTTGAATTTGTTACGAACTTACATTTCCAATTTGGAGCATCTCAATATAATAGGGGACTCAATCAGACATTCGAGTAAAAAGTTATTGTCGTTTGAATTTGGTACGAGTTTCTATTTTCAATTTGGAATGTCTTGATATATTACGGGACTCAATCGGACATCCGTGTATAAAGTCGTTGTCGTTTGAATTTGCTACCAGCTTCCATTTTCAATTTCGAGCATCCCGATATATTACGGGACTCAATAGGACATCCGAGTATAAAGTTATTGTCGTTTGAAAATGCTCAGAGCTTCTAATCTCAATTTTGAGCGTGTCGACATATTACGAGACTCAATCGAACATCCGAGTAAAAAGTTATCGCCGTTTGAATTTGCAACGAGCTTCCGTTTTCAATTTGGAGCGTGTCGATATATTACGATACTCGATCAGACATCCTTGTATAATGTTATTGTCCTTTGAATTTTCTACGAGCATCCGTTTTCAATTTTGAGCATCTCGATATATTATGGGACTCAATCAAACATCCGAGAAAAAAGTTATTGTCGTTTGAATTTGCTACGAGCTTCCATTTTCAATTTGGAGTGCCTCGATATATTACAGGACTCAATCGGACATTCGAGTAAAACATTGTTGTCGTTTGAATTTATTACGAGCATCCGTTTTCAATTTGGAGAATCTCTATATATTATGGGACTGAATCGGACATCCGAGAAAAAAGTTATTGTCGTTTGAATTTGGTACAAGCTTCCGTTTTCAATTTGGAGCATCTCGATATATTACGAGACTCTGTTGGACATCCGAGTAAAAAGTTAGTGTCATTTGAATTTGCTACGAGCTTCCGTTTTCATTTTGGTGAGTCTTGATATATTACGGGACTCAATCGGACATCCGTGTATAAAGTTATTGTCATTTGAATTTGCTACCAGCTTCCATTTTCAATTTCGAGCATCTCGATATATTACGGGACTCAATAGGACATCCGAGTATAAAGTTATTGTCGTTTTGAAAATGCTCAGAGCTTCTGATCTCAATTTTGAGCGTGTCGACATATTACGAGACTCAATCGAACATCCGAGTAAAAAGTTATCGCCGATTGAATTTGCAACGAGCTTCCGTTTTGAATTTGGAGCGTCTCGATATATTACGGGACTTAATCGGACATCCTTGTATAAAGTTATTGTCCTTTGAATTTTCTACGAGCATCCGTTTTCAATTTTGAGCATCTCGATATATTATGGGACTCAATCGGACATCCGAGAAAAAAATTTATTGTCGTTTGAATTTGCTACGAGCTTCCGTTTTCAATTTGTGGCGTCTCGATATATTACGAGACTCAATCGGACATTCTTGTATAAAGTTATTGTCGTTTGAATTTGCTACGAGCTTCTATTATCAATTTCAAGCATCCCGATATATTACGGGACTCAATAGGACATCCGAGTGTAAAGTTATTGTCGTTTGAAAATCCTCAGAGCTTCTAATCTCAATTTTGAGAGTGTCGATATATTACGGGACTTAATCGGATATCCGAGTAAAAATTTTTGTTGTTCGATTTTGCTACGAACTACTGTTTTTAATTTGGAGTCTCTGAATATATTACTGGACTCATTCAGACATCCGAGTAAAAAGTTATTGTCGTTTGAATTTGCTACGAGTTTCCATTTTCAATTTGGAGTGCCTCGATATATTATGGGACTCAATCGGACATTCGAGTAAAAAGTTGTTGTCGTTTGAATTTGCTTCGAACTTCCGTTTTCAATTTGGAGCATCTCAATATATTATGGGACTCAATCGGGCATCTGAGTAAAAAGTTATTGTCGTTAGAATTTGCTCAGAGCTTCTGTTTTACATTACCAGTGTCTTGATGTGTTACGGGACTCAATCAGATATCCGAGTTAACATTTATTGCGGTTTGCATTCGCTACGAGCTTCCAATTTAAATATTGAGTATCTCGATATATTACCAGACTCGATCGGACAACCGAGTAAAAAGTCATAGTCATTAGAATATGCTATGAGCTTGCATTTTCAATTTGGAGCATCTCGATATATTACGGGACTCAATAGGACATCCGAGTATAAAGCTATTGTTGTTCGAAATTGCTTAGAGTTTTTGTTCTCAATTTTGAGTGTGTCGATATATTATGGGACTCAGTCGGACATCCGAGTAAAAATTTATTGTCGTTTGAATTTGCTACGAACTTCCGTTTTCAATGTGGAGCATCTCAATATATTACTGGACTCTGTAAGACATCCGAGTAAAAAGTTATTGTCATTTGAATTGTCTACGAACTTCCGTTTTCAATTTGGAATGTCCCGATATATTACGGGACTCAATCGGGCATCCGTGTATAAATTTATTGTCGTTTGAATTTGGTACGAGCTTCCGTTTTCAATTTGGAGCATCTCGATATATTACGGGACTCTGTCGGACATTCGAGTAAAAAGTTTTTGTCGTTTGAATTTTCTACGAACTTCCGTTATCAATTTCTAGCGTCTCGATATATTACGGCACTCAATCAGACATCCGAGTAAAAAGCTATTGTTGTTAGAATTTGCTACGAGCTTCCGTTTTCAATTTGGAGCTTCTCGATATATTACGGGACTCAATAGAATATCCGAGTAGAAAGTTATTGTCGTTTAAAATTGCTCAGAGCTTGTGTTCTCAATTTTGAGCGTCTCGATATATGACGGTACTCAATCGGACATGCGAGTAAAATGTTATGGTCATTTAAATTGTCAACGAGCTTCCGTTTTCAATTTTGAGCATCTCGATATATTACGGGACTCAATCGGACATCCGTGTATAAAGTTATTGTCATTTGAATTTGCTACGAGCTTCCATTTTCAATTTGGAGCATCCAGATATATAATGGGACTAAATAGAACATCCGAGTATAAAGTCATTGTGGTTTGAAATTGCTCAGAGATTGTGTTCTCAATTTTGAGCGTCTCGATATATTAGGGTACTCAATCGGACATCCGAGTAAAAATTATTGTCGTTTGAATTTGCTTCGAACTTCCGTTTTCAATTTGGAACATCTCAATTTATTATGGGACTCAATCGGACATCCGAGTAAAAAGTTATTGTCGTTTGAATTTGATAGCAGCTTACGTTTTCAATTTGGAGCGTCTCAATATATTACGGGACTCTATCGGACATCCAAGTAAAAAGTTATTGTCGTTTGAATTTGATAGCAGCTTACGTTTTCAATTTGGAGCGTCTCAATATATTACGGGACTCTATCGGACATCCAAGTAAAAAGTTATTGTCGTTTGAATTGTCTACGAGTTTTCGTTTTCAATTTGGAGCGTCTTCATATATTAGGGGACTCAATCGGACATCCGTGTATACAGTAATTGTTGTTTGAATTTGCTGCGAGCTTCCATTATCAATTTGGAGCATCTCGATATATTACGGGACTCAATAGGACATCCGAGTATAAAGTTATTGCCGTTTGAAAATGCTTAGAGCTTCTGATCTCAATTTTGAGCTTCTCGATATATTACGGGACTCAATCGGAAAACCGAGTAAAAAGTTATTGTCGTTTGAGTTTGCTACGAACTTCCGTTTGCAATTTGGAGTCTTTCAACATATTACAAGACTCAACCGGACATCCATGTAAAAAGTTATTGTCGATTGAATTTGCCTCGAACCTCCATTTTCAATTTCAAGTGCTTTGATATATTACAAGACTCAATCGTACATCCGAGTAAAAAGTTATTGTCATTGGAATTTGGTACGAGCATCCGTTTTCAATTTGGAGCATCTCTATATATTATGGGACTCAATCGGACATTCCAGTAAAAAGTTATTGTCGTTTGAATTTGGTACGAGCTTCCGTTTTCAATTTGGAGCATCTCGATATATCACGAGACTCTGTCGGACATCCAAGTAAAAAGTTGTTGTCGTTTAAATTTGCTACTAGCTTCCATTTTCAATTTGGAGCGCCTCGATATATTACGACACTCCATCGGACTTCCGAGTAAAAAGCTATTGTTGTTAGAATTTGCTACGAGCTTCCGTTTTCAATTTGGAGCATCTCGATATATTACGGGACTCAATCGGACATCCGAGTATAAAGTTATTGTCGTTCGAAATTGCTCAGAGCTTCTGTTCTCAATTTCGAGCATCTCGATATATTAGGGGACTCAATCAGACATCCGAGTTAAATGTTATTGTGGTATGCATTTCCTACGAGCTTCCGTTTTCAATTTCGAGCGTCTCGATATATTACCAGACTTAAGCGGACATCCGAGTAAAAATTTATTGTCGTTTGAATTTGCTAGGAGCTTCCATTTTCAATTTGGACCGTCTAAATATATTAAGGGACTCTGTCGGACATCCGAGTAAATAGTATTGTCATTTAAATTGTCTACAAGCTTTCGTTTTCTATTTTGAGCGTCTCAATATATTTCGGGACTCAATCGGACATCCGTGTATAAAGTTATTGTCGTTTGTGTTTGGTACAAGCTTCCATTTTCAATTTGGAGCATCTCGATATATTACGAGACTCTACTGGACATCCGAGTAAAACGTTAGTGTCATTTGAATTTTCTACGAGCTTCCATTTTCAATTTGGAGGGTCTCAATATATTACTCGACTCAATCAGACATCCGAGTAAAAAACTATTGTTGTTAGAATTTGCTACGAGCTTCCGTTTTCAATTTGGAGCATATCGATATTTTACGGGACTCAATCGGACATCCGAGTAAAAAGCTATTGTTGTTAGAATTTGCTACGAGCTTCCGTTATCAATTTGGAGCATCTCGATATATTACGCGACTCAATCGGACATCCGAGTATAAAGCTATTGTCGTTTGAAATTGCTCAGAGCTTCTGTTCTCAATTTCAAGAATCTCGATACATTACGGGACTCAATCGGACATCCGAGTAAAAGTAATTGCGGTATGCATATGCTACGAGCTTCCGTTTTCAATTTCGTGCGTCTCGATATATTACGGACTCAATCGGACGTCCGAGTAAAAATTTATTGTCGTTTGAATTTGCTAGGAGCTTCCGTTTTCTATTTTGAGCGTCTCAATATATTACGGGACTCTGTCGGACATCCGAGTAAAAAGTTATGGTCATTTAAATTGTCTACGAGCTTCCGCTTTCAATTTTGAGCGTCTCGATATATTACAGGACTCAATCGGACATCCGTGTATAAAGTTATTGTCATCTGAATTTGCTACGAGCTTCCATTTTCAATTTGGAGCATCTAGATATATAATGGGACTAAATAGAACATCCGAGTATAAAGTCATTGTGGTTTGAAATTGCTCAAAGATTGTGTTCTCAAATTTGAGCATCTCGATATAGTAGGGTACTCAATCGGACATCCGAGTAAAAATTATTGTCGTTTCAATTTGCTTCGAACTTCAATTTTCAATTTAGAACATCTCAATTTATTATGGGACTCAATCGGACAACCGAGCTTCCGAGCTTCCGTTTATTGCGGTATGCATTTGCTACGAGCTTCCGTTTTCAATTTCGAGCGTCTCGATATATTACTGGACTCAATCGGACATCCGTGTAAAATGTTATTGTCGTTTGAATTTTATAGCAGCTTACGTTTTCAATTTGGAGCGTCTCAATATATTACGGGACTGTATCGGACATTCAAGTAAAAAGTTATTGTCGTTTCAATTGTCTACGAGTTTTCGTTTTCAATTTGGAGCGTCTTGATATATTAGGGGACTCAATCGGACATCCGTGTATACAGTAATTGTTGTTTGAATTTGCTGCGAGCTTCCATTATCAATTTGGAGCATCTCGATATATTACGGGAATCAATAGGACATCCGAGTATAAAGTTATTTCCGTTTGAAAATGCTTAGAGCTTCTGATCTCAATTTTGAGCGTGTCGATATATTACGGGACTCAATCAGACAACCGAGTAAAAAGTTATTGTCGTTTAAATTTGCTACGAATTTTCGTTTTCAATTTGGAGTCTTTCAATATATTACGAAACTCAATCGGACATCCGTGTAAAAAGTTATTGTCGTTTGAATTTGCCTCGAACCTCCATTTTCAATTTCGATTGCTTCGATATATTACGGGACTCAATCGTACATCCGAGTAAAAAGTCATTGTCGTTGGAATTTGGTACGAGCATCCGTTTTCAATTTGGAGCATCTCTATATATTATGGGACTCAATCGGACATTCCAGTAAAAAGTTATTGTCGTTTGAATTTGGTACGAGCTTCCGTTTTCAATTTGGAGCATCTCGATATATTACGGGACTCTGTCGGACATCCAAGTAAAAAGTTGTTGTCGTCTGAATTTTTGCGACAAGCTTCCGTTTTCAATTTGTAGCGTCTCGATATATTAGGGCACTCAATCGGACTTTCGAGTAAAAAGCTATTGTTGCTAGAATTTGCTACGAACTTCCGTTTTCAATTTGGAACATCTCAATATATTACGGGACTCAATCAGACATCCGAGTATAAAGTTATTGTCGTTAAAAATTGCTCAAAGCTTCTGTTCTCAATTTCGAGCATCTCGATATATTAGAGGACTCAATCGGACATCCGAGTTAAATGTTATTGCGGTATGCATTTGCTACGAGCTTCCGATTTCAATTTCGAGCGTCTCGATATATTACCAGACTCAAGCGGACATCCGAGTAAAAAATTATTGTCATTTAAATTTTCTACAAGCTTCCGTTTTTTATTTTTAGCGTTTCAATATATTACGGGACTCAATCGGACATCCGTGTATAAAGTTATTGTCGTTTGAATTTGCTACGAGCTTCCATTTTCAATTTGGAGCATCTCGATATATTACGGGACTCAATAGAACTTCCGAGTATAAAGTCATTGTGGTTTGAAATTGCACAGAGCTTGTGTTCTCAATCGGACATTTGAGTAAAAATCATTGTCGTTTAAATTTGCTACGAACTTCCGTATTCAATTTGGAGCGTCTCAATATATTACGAGACTCAATCGGACATCCAGGTAAAAAGTCATTGTCGTTAGAATTTGCAATGAACTTCTATTATCAATTTGGGGCATCTCGATATATTACGGAACTCAATAGGACATCCGAGTATAAAGTTATTGTCTTTTGAAATTGCTCAGAGCTTCTGTTCTCAATTTTGAACGTGTCGATATATTACGGGACTCAATCGAACATCCGAGTAAAAGGTTATTGTCGTTTGAATTTGCGACGAGCTTCCGTTTTCAATTTGGAGCGTCTCGATTGAATTTGCTACGAGCTTCCATTTTTAATTTGGAGAATCTCGATATATTACGGGACTCAATAGAACATCCGAGTATAAAGTTATTATTTTTTGAAATTGCTCAGAGCTTGTGTTCTCAATTTGGAGCGTCTCGATATATGACGGTACTCAATCGGACATCTGAGTAAAAATTATTGTCATTTGAATTTTCTACGAACTTCCGTTTTCAATTTGGAGCATCTCAATATATTACGAGACTCAATCGGACATCCGAGAAAAAAGTTATTGTCGTATGAATTTGCTACGAGCTTCAATTTTCAATTTCGAGCATCCCGATATATTACGGGACTAAATAGGACATCCAAGTATAAAGTTTTTGTCGTTTGAAAATGCTCATAGCTTCGGATCTCAATTTTGAGCGTGTGGAAATATTACGGGACTCAATCGGACATCCGACTAAAAATTATTGTCGTTTAAATTTGCTACAAATTTCCGTTTTCAATTTGGACTCTCTCAATATATTACGGGACTCAATGGACATCCGAGGAAAAAGTTATTGTCGGTTGAATTTGCTACGAGTTTCGGTTTTCAATTTGGAGTGCCTCGATATATTACGAGACTCAATCGGAGATTCGAGTAAAAAGTTATTGTCATTTGAATTTGATACGAGCATCCATTTCAATTTGGAGCATCTTTATATATTGTGGGACTCAATCGGACATCCGAGTAAAAAGTTATTGTCGTTTGAATTTGGTACGAGCTACCGTTTTCAATTTGGAGCATCTCGATATATAACGGGACTGTATCGGACATCCGAGTAAAAAGTTAGTTTCATTTGAATTTGCTACGAGCTTTCATTTTCAATTAAGAGCGTCTTGATATATTACTGGACTAAATCGGACATCCTTGTATATAGTTATTGTCGTTTGAATTTGCTACGAGTTTCTGTTTTCAATTTGTAGCATCTCGATATATTATGGGACTCAATCGGACATCCGAGTATAAAGTTATTGTCGTTTGAAATTGGTCAGAGCTTCTGTTGTCAATTTTGAGCATCTCGATATATGATGGTACTCAATCGGACATCCGAGTAAAAATTATTGTCGTTTGAATTTGATAGGAGCGTTCATTTTCAATTTATAGCGTCTCAATATATTATGAAACTCTATCGGACATCCGAGTAAAAAGTTATTATTGTTTGAATTGTCTACGAGCTTCTGTTTTCAATTTGGAGTGTCTCAATTTATTATGGGACTCTGTTGGACATCCGAGTAAAAAGTTATTATCATTTAAATTGTCTATGAGCTTCCATTTCCAATTTGGAGCATGTCGATATATTACGGGACTCAATCGGACATCCGAGTAAAAAGTTATTGTCGTTTGAATTTGCTACAAGTTTCCGTTTTCAATTTGGAGTGCCTCGATATATTACAGACCTCAATCGGACATTCGAGTAAAATGTTATTGTCGTTTGAATATCCTACGAGCATCCGTTTTCAATTTGGAGAATCTCTATATATTATGGGACTCAATCGGACATCCTAGTAAAAAAGTTATTGTCGTTTGCATCTGGGACGAGCTTCCGTTTTCAATTTGGAGCATCTCGATATATTACGAGACTCTGTCGGACATCTGAGTAAAAAGTTAGTGTCATTTGAATTTGCTCCAAGTTTCCGTTTTCAATTTGGAGTGCCTCGATATATTGCTGGACTCAATCAGACATTCGAGTATAAAGTTATTGTCGTTTGAATTTGCTACGAGCTTCCATTTTCAATTTGGAGCATCTCGATATATTACGGGACTCAATAGAATATCCGAGTAGAAAGTTATTGTCGTTTAAAATTGCTCAGAGCTTGTGTTCTCAATTTTTAGCGTCTCGATATATGACGATACTCAATCGGACATCCGAGTAAAAATTATTGTCATTTGAATTTGCTACAAACTGTTGTTTTCAATTTGGAGCATCTCAATATATTATGGGACTCAATCGGACATCCGAGTAAAAAGTTATTGTCGTTTGAATTTGCTTAGAGCTTCTGCTTGACATTACCAGCGTCTTGATATATTACGGGACACAATCGGACATCCGAGTTAAAAGTTATTGTGGTATGCATTCGCTACGAGCTTCCATTTTAAATTTCGAGCATCTTGATATATTACCGGACTCAATCGGACATCCAATAAAAGGTTATTGTAGTTAGAATTTGCTTAGAGCTTTTGTTTTCCATTACCAGCATCTTGATATATTACGGGAGTCAATCGGATATCCGAGTTATATGTTATTGCGGTATGCATTTGCTACGAGCTTCCGTTATAAATATTGAGCATCTTGATATATTACCGGACTCAATCGGACATCCGAGTAAAAAGCTATTGTTGTTAGAATTTGCTACGAGCTTCCGTGTTCAATTTGGAGCATCTCGATATATTACGCGACTCAATCGGACATCCGAGTATAAAGTTATTGTCGTTTGAAATTGCTCAGAGCTTCTGTTCTCAGTTTCGAGAATCTCGATATATTAGGGGACTCAATCGGACATCCGAGTAAAAGTTATTGCAATATGCATTTGCTACAAGCTTCCAATTTCAATTTCTTGCGTCTCGATATATTACCGGACTCAATCGGACATCCAAGTAAAAATTTATTGTCGTTTGAACTAGCTAGGAGCTTCCATTTTCAATTTGGAGTCCCTCGATATATTACGGGACTCAATAGGACATTCGAGAAAAAATTTATTGTCGTTTGAATTTGATACGAGCATCCATTTCAATTTGGAGCATCTCTATATATTGTGGGACTCAATCAGACATCCGAGTAAAAAGTTATTGTCGTTTGAATTTGGTACGAGCTACCGTTTTCAATTTGGAGCATCTCGATATATTACGGGACTCTGTCGGACATCCGGGTAAAAGGTTAGTGTCATTTAAATTTGCTACGAGCTTCCGTTTTCAATTTTGAGCGTCTCGATATATTACTGGACTCAATCGGACATCCTTGTATAAAGTTATTATCATTTGAATTTGAATTTGCTACAATCTTCCATTTTCAATTTGGAGCATCTCGATATATTACGGGACTCAATAGAACATCCGAGTATAAAGTTATTCTCATTTGAAATTGCTTAGAGATTGTGTTCTCAATTTTGAGCATCTCGATATATGACGGTACTCAATCAGACATCCGAGTAAAAATTATTGTCATTTGAATTTGTTACGGACTTCCGTTTTCAATTTGGAGCAGCTCAATATATTAGGAGACTCAATCGGACATCCGACTAAAAAGTTATTGTCGTTTGAATTTGGTACGAGCTTCTAATTTCAATTATGAATGTCTCGATATATTACGGGACTCAATCGGATATCTGTGAATAAAGTTATTGTCGTTTGAATTTGCTACGAGCTTCCATTTTCAATTTCGAGCATCCCGATATATTACGAGACTCATGAGGACATCCGAGTATAAAGTTATTGTCGTTTGAATTTGCTACGAGTTTCCGTTTTCAATTTGGAGTGCTTCGATATATTAAGGGACTCAATCGTACATTCGAGTAAAAAGTTATTGTCGTTTGAATTTGCTACGAGCTTCTGTTTTAAATTTGGAGCATCTCGATATATAACCGGACTCAATAGGACATTCGTGTAAAAAGTTATTGTCGTTTGAATTTGCTACGAGCATCCGTTTTCAATTTGGAGCATCTCTATATATTATGGGACTCAATCAGACATTCCAGTAAAAAGTTATTGTCGTTTGAATTTGGTACGAGCTTCCGTTTTCAATTTGGACCGTCTCGATATATTACGGCACTCAATCAGACTCCCGAGAAAAAAGCTATTGTTGTGAGAATTTGCTACGAGCTTCCGTTTTCAATTTGGAGCATCTCGATATATTACGGGACTCAATCGGACATCCGAGTCTAAAGTTATTGTAGTTCGAAATTGCTTAGAGCTTCTGTTCTCAATTTTGAGCATCTCGATATATTAGGGGACTCAATCGGACATCCGAGTTAAATGTTATTGCGTTCTACATTTGCTACGAGCTTCCGTTTTCAATTTCGAGTGTTTCGATATAGTACCGGACTCAAGCGGACATCCGAGTAAAAATTTATTGCCGTTTGAATTTGCTAGGAGCTTCCATTTTCAATTTGGAGCGTCTAAATATATTACGGGACACTATCGGACATCCGAGTAAATAGTTATTGTCATTTAAATTGTCTACAACCTTCCGTTTTCTATTTTGAGCGTCTTAATATATTACGGGACTCAATCGAACATCCGTGTATAAAGTTATTGTCGTTTGAATTTGCTACGAGCTTCCATTTTCAATTTGGAGCATCTCGATATATTACGGGACTCAATAGAACATCCGAGTATAAAGTCATTGTGGTTTGAAATTGATCAGAGCTTGTGTTCTCAATTTTGAGCGTCTTGATATATAAGGGTACTCAATCGGACATCCGAGTAAAAATCATTGTCTTTTGAATTTGCTACGAACTTCCATATTGAATTTGGAGCATCCTAATATATTACGAGACTCAATCGGACATCCAAGTAAAAAGTCATTGTCGTTAGAATTTGCAACGAACTTCCATTTTCAATTCGGGGCATCCCGATCTGTTACGGTACTCAATAGGACATCCAAGTATAAAGTTATTGTCTTTTGAAATTGCACAGAGCTTCTGTTCTCAATTTTGAACCTGTCGATATATTACGGGACTCAATCGAACATCCGAGTAAAAAGTTATTGTCGTTTGAATTTGCTACGAGCTTTCTTTTTCAATTTGGAGCGTCTCGTTTGAATTTGCTACAAGCATCCATTTTGAATTTGGAGAATCTCGATATATTACGGGACTCAATAGAACATCCGAGTATAAAGTTATTATCTTTTGAAATTCCTCAGAGCTTGTGTTCTCAATTTGGAGCGTCTCGATATATGACGGTACTCAATCGGACATCTGAGTAAAAATTATTGTCATTTGAATTTGCTACGAACTTCCATTTTCAATTTGGAGCATCTCAATATATTACAGGACTCAATCGAACATCCGAGTAAAAAGTTATTGTCGTTTGAATTTGGTACGAGCTTCTGTTATCAATTTGGAATGTCGCGATATATCACGGGACTCAATCGGACATCCGTGTATAAAGTTATTGTCGTTTGAATTTGCTACGAGCTTCAATTTTCATTTTCGAGCATCCCAATATATTACAGGACTCAATAGGACATCCAAAAATTAAGTTATTGTCGTTTGAAAATGCTCATAGCTTCTGATCTGAATTTTGAGCGTGTCGATATATTACGAGACTCATTCGGACATCCAAGTAAAAATTATTCTCGTTTTAATTTGCTACGAACTTCCGTTTTCAATTTGGACTCTCTCAATATATTACGAGACTCAATCGGACATCCGAGGAAAAAGTTATTGTCGTTTGAATTTTCTACGAGCATCCGTTTTCAATTTGGAGCATCTCTATATATTATGGGACTCAATCGGACATCCGAGTATAAAGTTATTGTCGTTTGAATTTGGTACGAGCTACCGTTTTCAATTTGGAGCATCTCGATTTATAACAGGACTCTATCGGACATCCGAGTAAAAACTTAGTGTCATTTGAATTTGCTACGAGCTTCCGTTTTCAACTTGGAGCGTCTCAATATATTACTGTACTCAATCGAACATCCTTGTATAAAGTTATTGTCGTTTGAATATGCT
The DNA here is from genome assembly GCF_000004515.6 of Glycine max. Classification (NCBI taxonomy): domain Eukaryota; kingdom Viridiplantae; phylum Streptophyta; class Magnoliopsida; order Fabales; family Fabaceae; genus Glycine; species Glycine max. Next base: position 26,747,040 of record NC_038247.2, read on the forward strand.
ACGAGCGTCCGTTTTCAATTTTGAGCATCTTGATATATTCCATGACTAAATCGGACATCTGAGTAAAAAGCTATTGTGGTTTGAATTTGCTACGAGCTTCCATTTTCAATTTGGAGAATCTCGATATATTTTGGGACTCAATCAGACATCCGAGTATAAAGTTATTGTCGTTTGAAATTGGTGAGAGCTTCTGTTCTCAATTTTGAGCGTCTCGATATATGATGGTACTCAATCGGACATCCGAGTAAAAATTATTGTCGTTTGAATTTGATAGGAGTGTCCATCTTCAATTTATAGCGTCTCAATATATTACGAGACTCAATCGGACATCCGAGTACAAAGTTATTGTCGTTTGAATTTGCTACAACTTTCCTTTTTCAATTTGGAGTGCCTCGATATATTACAGAACTCAATCGGACATTCGAGTATAAAGTTATTGTCGTTTGAATTTGCTACGAGCTTCTATTTTCAATTTGGAGCATCTCGATATATTACGGGACTCAATAGGATATCCGAGTAGAAAGTTATTGTCGTTTAAAATTGCTCAGAGCTTGTGTTCTCAATTTTTAGCGTCTCGATATATGACGGTACTCAATCGGACATCCGAGTAAAAGTTATTGTCGTTTGAATTTGCTACAAACTGTTGTTTTCAATTTGGAGCATCTCAATATATTACGAGACTCAATCGGACATCTGAGTAAAAAGTTATTGTCGTTTGAATTTGCTCAGAGCTTCTGCTTGACATTACCAGTGTCTTGATATATTACGGGACACAATCGAACATCCGAGTAAAAGGTTATTGTCGTCAGAATTTGCTTAGAGCTTTTGTTTTCCATTACCAGCGTCTTGATATATTACGGGAGTCAATCGGATATCCGAGTTAAAAGTTATTGCGGTATGCATTTGCTACGAGCTTCCGTTATCAATTTTGAGCATCTTGATATATTACCGGACTCAATCGGACATCCGAGTAAAAAGCTATTGTTGTTAGAATTTACTACGAGCTTCCGTAATCAATTTGGAGCATCTCGATATATTACGGGACTCAAGCGGACATCCGAGTAAAAAGTTATTGTCGTTTGAAATTGCTCAGAGCTTCTGTTCTCAGTTTCGAGAATCTCGATATATTAGGGGACTCAATCGGACATCCGAGTAAAAGTTATTGCAGTATGCATTTGCTACGAGCTTACGTTTTCAATTTTTGCGTCTCGATATATTACCGGACTCAATCGGACATCCGAGTAAAAATTTATTGTCGTTTGAATTTGCTAGGAGCTTCCGTTTTCAATTTGGAGTCCCTCAATATATTACGGGACTCAATCGGACATTCGAGTAAAACTTTATTGTCAGTTGAATTTAATAAGAGCATCCATTTCAATTTGGAGCATCTCTATATATTGTGGGACTCAATCGAACATCTGAGTAAAAAGTTATTGTCATTTGAATTTGGTACGAGCTACCATTTTCAATTTGGAGCATCTAGATATATTACGGGACTCTATCGAACATCCAGGTAAAAGGTTAGTGTCATTTAAATTTGCTACGAGCTTCCGTTTTCAATTTGGAGCTTCTCGATATATTACTGGACTCAATCGGACATCCTTGTATAAAGTTATTGTCGTTTGAATTTGCTACGAACTTCCATTTTCAATTTGGAGCATCTCGATATATTACGGGAGTCAATAGAATATCCGAGTAGAAAGTTATTGTCGTTTAAAATTGCTTAGAGCTTGTGTTCTCAATTTTGAGCGTCTCTGTATATGATGGTAGTCAATTGGACATCTGAGTAAAAAGTTATTGTCGTTTGAATTTGCTCAGAGCTTTTGTTTTATATTACCAGCGTCTAGATATGTTACGAGACTCAATCGGACATCTGAGTTAAAATTTATTGCGGTATGCATTTGCTACGATCTTCCATTTTCAATTTCGAGCGTCTCGATATATTACCGGACTCAATCGCACATCCGTGTAAAATGTTATTGTCGTTTGAATTTGATAGCAGCTTACGTTTTCAATTTGGAGCGTCTCAATATATTACGGGACTCTATCGGACATCCGAGTAAAAAGTTATTGTCGTTTGAATATGCTACGAGTTTTCGTTTTCAATTTGGAGCGTCTTGAAATATTAGGGGACTCAATCGGACATCCGTGTATACAGTAATTGTTGTTTGAATTTGCTGCGAGCTTCCATTATCAATTTGGAGCATCTCGATATATTACGGGACTCAATAGGACATCCGAGTATAAAGTTATTGCCGTTTGAAAATGCTTAGAGCTTCTGATCTCAATTTTGAGCGTGTCGATATATTACGGGACTCAATCGGACAACCGAGTAAATAGTTATTGTCGTTTGAATTTGCTACGAACTTCCGTTTTCGATTTGAAGTCTTTCAATATATGACGAGACTCAATTGGACATCCGTGTAAAAAGTTATTGTCGTTTGAATTTGCCTTGAACCTCCATTTTCAATTTTGAGTGCTTCGATATATTACGGGTCTCAATCATACATCCGAGTAAAAAGTTATTGTCGTTGGAATTTGCTACGAGCTTCTGTTTTAAATTTGGAGCATCTCGATATATAACCGGACTCAATCGGACATTGGAGTAAAAAGTTATTGTCGTTTGAATTTGCTACGAGCATCCGTTTTCAATTTGGAGCATCTCTATATATTATGGGACTCAATCAGACATTCCAGTAAAAAGTTATTATCGTTTGAATTTGGTACGAGCTTCCGTTTTCAATTTGTAGCGTTTCGATATATTACGGCACTCAATCGGACTCCCGAGAAAAAAGCAATTGTTGTTAGAATTTTCTACGAGCTTCCGTTTTCAATTTGGAGCATCTCGATATATTACGGGACTCAATCGGACATCCGAGTATAAAGTTATTGTAGTTCGAAATTGCTCAGAGCTTCTATTCTCAATTTCGAGCATCTCGATATATTAGGGGACTCAATCGGACATCCGAGTTAAATGTTATTGCGGTCTGCATTTGCTACGAGCTTCCGTTTTCAATTTCGAGTATTTCGATATAGTACCGGACTCAAGCGGACATCCGAGTAAAAATTTATTGCCATTTGAATTTGCTAGGAGCTTCAATTTTCAATTTGGAGCGTCTAAATATATTACGGAACTTTGTCGGACATCCGAGTAAATAGTTATTGTCATTTAAAATGTCTACAAGCTTCTGTTTTCTATTTTGAGCGTCTCAATATATTATGGGACTCAACCGGATATCCGTGTATAAAGTTATTGTCGTTTGAATTTGCTATGAGCTTCCATTTTCAATTTGGATCATCTCGATATATTACGGGACTCAATAGAACATCCGAGTATAAAGTCATTGTGGTTTGAAATTGCTCAGAGCTTGTGTTCTCAATTTTGAGCGTCTCGATATATGATGGTACTCAATCGGACATCCGTGTAAAAATTATAGTCGTTTGAATTTGATAGGAGCGTCCATTTTCAATTTATAGCGTCTCAATATATTACGGAACTCTATCCGACATCCGAGTAAAAAGTTAATGTCGTTTGAATTGTCTACGAGTTTTCATTTTCAATTTGGAGCCTCTTAATATATTAGGGGACTCAATCGGACATCCATGTATACAATAATTGTTGTTTGAATTTTCTGCGAGCTTCCATTATCAATTTGGAGCATCTCGATATATTACGGGACTCAATTGGACATCCGAGTATAAAGTTATTGTCGTTGGAAATTGGTCAGAGCTTTTATTCTCAATTTTGAGCGTCTCGATATATGACGGTACTCAATCGGACACCCGAGTAAAAATTATTGTCATTTGAATTTGTTACGAACTTACGTTTTCAATTTGGAGCGTCTCAATATATTAGAGGACTCAATTTGACATCCGAGTAAGAAGTTATTGTTGTTTGAATTTGGTACGAGCTTCCATTTACAATTTGGAATGTCTCGATATATTACGGGATTCAATCAGACATCCGTGTATAAAGTTATTGTCGTTTGAATTTGCTACCAGCTTCCATTTTCAATTTCGAGCATCCCGATATATTACGGGACTCAATAGAACATCCGAGTATAAAGTTATTGTCGTTAGAAAATGCTCAGAGCTTCTGATCTCAATTTTGAGCGTGTCGATATATTACGAGACTCAATCGAACATCCAAGTAAAATGTTACTGTCGTTTGAATTTGCTACGAGCTTCCGTTCTCAATTTAGAGCGTCTCGATATATTACGGGACTCAATCGGACATCCTTGTATAAAGTTATTATCGTTTGAATTTGCTACGAGCTTCCATTTTGAATTTGGAGCATCTCGATATATTACGGGACTCAATATATTACGGGACTCTATCGGACATCCGAGTAAAAAGTTATTGCCATTTAAATTTTCTACGAGCTTCCATTTTCAATTTAGAGCGTCTCGATATATTACGGGACTCAATCGAACATCCGAGTAAAAAGTTATTGTCGTTTGAAATTGGTCAGAGCTTCTGTTCTCAATTTTGAGCATCTCGATATATGATGGTACTCAATCGGACATCCGAGTAAAAATTATTGTCGTTTGAATTCGATAGGAGGTTCCATTTTCAATTTATAGCATCTCAATATATTACGGAACTCTATCGGACATCCGAGTAAAAAGTTATTGTCATTTGAATTGTCTTCGAGCTTCCGTTTTTAATTTTGAGTGTCTTGATATATTACGGCACTCAATCGGACATCCGTGTATAAATTTATTGTCGTTAGAATTTGCTATGAGCTTCCATTTTAAATTTGGAACAACTCGATATATTACGGGACTCAATAGGACTCCGAGTATAAAGTTATTGTCGTTTGAAATTGCTCAGAGCTTCTGTTCTCAATTTTGAGCGTGTCGTTATATTACGAGACTCAATCGGACATTTGAGTATAAAGTTATTGTCGTTAGAAATTGCTCAGAGCTTTTGTTCTCAATTTCGAGCATCTTGATATATTACGTGACTCAATCGTACATTCGAGTTAAAAGTTATTTCGGTATGCATTTCCTACGAGCTTCCGTTTTGAATTTCGAGCGTCTCGACATATTACCGAACTCAATCGGACATCCGAGTAAAAAGTTATTGTCGTTTGAATTTTATAGGAGCTTCCGTTTTCAATTTGGAGCGTCTCAATATATTATGGGACTCTGTCGGACATCCGAGTAAAAAGTTATTGTCGTTTCAACTGTCTACGAGCTTCCGTTTTCAATTTGGAGCGTCTCGATATATTACGAAACTCAATCGGACATCCGTGTATAAAGTTATTGTCGTTTGAATTTGCTATGAGCTTCCATTTTCAATTTAGAGCATATCAATATATTACAGGACTCAATAGGTGATCGAGGCCGCACCCGAATCAAATAAACATGAAAATGCAGTAACTAGGAAGTGATCCTAGGTCGTTTCCCAACGAGCAGTGACAAACCAAATGTTCATAATATACTTGCAGTAACAGTAACGATTGGGGGGGGGTTGTTTGTTTTGTGATTAAAGAGCAGAACAAGTAAATTGGAATACGAAATTACTAATATTAAAAACGGGTTGTTTCCTTTGATTCAGAAGCCATTCTCTTATCCTGGGTTATGGAGAATTCGTCCCTAACAGTCAACCACTTAATCCAACCCTATTTCAATTTACTAAGTGAAAATCAACTTAGGGTTGTCAATACGTGATTAGGCACCTCATACACCAGTTAGCCCTTCGTCCATTAAGCATGAACGCAAGTTAGGCTCAGAGGCAATTAATCGAACACGAAGCGTGCACTGATTAATATTCACGAATTTGGGATAACTGGTGAAGGGAAAACTGCCAGGGAACCACATTACAAGCGAAACCTCAAAGAGAGTTGGGCTTCGTTCTCAAAAGGAAACAACACCAGAAAATCTAGCCTTCCATGGATTCAAACAGAAAACACAAATGAAACATGAAGCAGAAATGTAAATGAACAAAAACGTAAATGAAAGAGAAACGTAGATGAAACAGAAACATAAATGAGAGTAGAAGAAGAAGCAAAGACGAAATTGTAATTAGAAACAGAAAACGTAAAATTGCATTATGTGAACAGTAGCATTAAGCAGAAAAACGAAAATCCTAAAACAAAAGCTCTGAATAATGAATAGCATAACAGAATGCCATGCACGAATCCCAAGGCTGCTATTTAAAAAGAGTCACTCAAAGTCACTGGGCCCTATTACAATACTCTAGCCCAACACGAAATAAACACTGAACAACATACAATAAAATTGCAAAATTTCCTAATTAGAAATTAACTAAGGTAAGCGCTGCTTTATTTGCCCTCTTCAAGTCCATAACCAAAATCCGGATTAAGCCCAATGTTTCATTAATTCCTGAAATTAGATTAAAAACATCAAATTAGCTAAATGAGCCCAAATAATAAAACTGCCTGATTAATTGACAATTAAGACCAATCAGTAATTAAAATGGTGCAAAAAGGGTTTAGAAAATAGAAGAAAATGATGGCACATCAAAACCCCCCATACTTAGCCTTTTGCACTTCTGGGCAAAATGAAACAAAGAACAAAATCCAAGGATATCAAAGAGAGACAAACAAACACATTCATATATTTCTCAATGAACATCAAGGAATGAAAGGAATGGGTAACATCTAACATAAGGAGATCCAAAAAGTCAAGACATTCATGAAAATCATCCAAGCAACCCAATCATGGCAAAATAGTTAATCAGTTCAAGAATGAAAAGTGATAAAGCCTCACAAGATATACACTCTATCTCTCAAGTGTCTAGGCTACTATTTACCCTCAAAGCACCCATGAAAGCAAACACCACATAGACTTGGCAAGATTCTAAAATTGACAATCAACCCACAAACACAAGCACATGAGGATTAAAAGGTCTTTTAAGGTTGTAATGGGGCCAAGGACAAGGTATGGATAAATATGGAATAAGTGGCTAAATCCCAATGGAATAGAGGAGCAAAGGGGAATAAGTGCATATTAAGAAAAAAATAAGAAAATAAAAAGAAGTAAAGATAAAAATAAAACATGAAGAGTAGAACCAAGAGTTTCATCATTCTTGTGCCATTTAAGATCTTATTCAATCAATTTTATTGCTTTTCTTTTTCTTTTTTCGAATATTTTTTTTTTCGAATATTTTTTTTTTCGAATATTTTTTTTTTTTACTCTATAGCCTTTGAGAAACAACATTTCATTCAGCATTTCCAACATTTAACCAATATACAATGTACATCAAATATGGCCCAAAATACATCATGAAGCATAGCCAACAAAACAAGTTGTCCAATGAAACAAAAACCCCCCATACTTATTCCCAAAACAATTCCAAAGCTCCAAAATTCCTTAAGGATATGGTGATATCCTGGTTTTTCACTTAAGGCTTGTAGTGAGCTTCAAAACAAGGAAAGGGAAACAAGGCTCAAAAGGGCTATCAAAGGAATTAATTCAAGGTAAGTCCATTTGGCTAGAAGCTTATAAGAACAAAATTGCCTCAATAATTTCCAAATATGCATGTGAATTAGGACGCATCAACAAGAATCAAGCCAAGGCTATTGTGCAAGCAATCAATGGGGCAAAACACACCAAATGATTATGATGATGGATGGCTCAAATTCTCACAAAGGTAAAATGATCACTTTCAAATTGAGCTTTCAAAACTATCATGACATGTAGAGAAGAATCAAGGATTTCAAGTCACAAAATGTCAAGAACTTTTATTTGCAAAACAATTACCCATTTCTTGAACATATCCTATAATTCAAAGAAAAACATGAAAATTTGTACGTGCACACAAAATATTAAACTAAAAATCCGACGAAACTAACAACATTAACAAATTAACACAACTAACAAATTAACAAAACCAACAAAACTAGCAAAACCAAAAAACACTCCCCCCCCCCATACTTAAACAACACATTGTCCTCAATGTAAGCACAATTAAAAGATTAAAAACAATTAAATCATCAAAGAGAATCGGACAAGTGTAATAAAAGCAAAGAAGGAGATAGGAAAAGAAAAACTCCCTAAGTCATGGTGGAGGAAGAGTAGGGTGGAGTAAGGAAGTCTCTTCCACCACTACGTCCACTAAAGAAGGGTTCGTGAGGAATGGCTTAAGTCGATGTCCGTTGACCTTGAAGCTCTTGTTTGTGGAGTCGCTTTTGATCTCAACTGTACCATAAGGAAAAACATTAGTAACAACAAAAGGACCAATCCACTTAGACCTCAACTTACCACTCATGAGTCCAAGCCTAGAATTATACAATAACACTTTTTGCCTAACCACGAAGTCTTTTTTAACTATCATACGATCATGGAACTTCTTGGTCTTTTCTTTGTAGAACCTTGCATTCTCGTAGGCTTCTAGGCGGATTTCATCTAACTCACTCAGTTGCAACTTCCTTTCCTCGCCAGCTTGATCCATAGAGAAGTTGCAAGTCTTCACTGCCCAGTATGCTTTGTGCTCAATTTCCACTGGAAGATGACATGCCTTTCCAAAGACAACCCGATAAGGAGACATTCCTATGGGTGCTTTGTAGGCAGTCCGATGTGCCCAGAGAGCATCATCAAGCCTGGTACTCCAATCTTTCCTGCTTGGCTGCACAATCTTCTCTAGAATTCTCTTGATTTCCCTATTAGAAATTTCTGCCTGTCCATTAGTCTGGGGGTGGTATGGTGTGGATACCCTGTGTACCACCCCGTACTTTTTAAGCAGGGCATGCATTGTCCTGTTGCAAAAATGGGTTCCTTGATCACTAACAATTGCTTTAGGTACTCCAAACCTGCAAAACAGATTAGACCTGACAAAGTCTGCGACAACTTTAGCATCATTAGTTCTAGTGGGCTTGGCTTCCACCCATTTTGAAACATAGTCAACTGCAAGGAGAATGTAAACATAACCAAAAGAGACAGGAAAAGGACCCATGAAATCTATACCCCAGACATCAAACACCTCATAGAATAGCATAGGTTGCTGAGGCATTTGTTGTCGCCATGTAAGTGTATTTCCTGCTCTCTGACACTGCTCACAAGTGCTGCAGATCTTCCACGCATCTTTAAAGATGGTGGGCCAATAAAAACCACAATCAAGCACTTTGCGAGCTGTCCTTTGAACACCCAGATGACCTCCCGGTGCGGAAGAATGACAGAACTGCAGGACTGAGTCAGTCTCATGATCTGGAATGCACCATCTAATGACCTGATCACTGCACAATTTCCACAAGTAGGGGTCATCCCAAATAAAATGCTTAGCATCACTTTTAATTTTATCTTTTTGGGCCTTAGATGCTAAGGGAGGAAAAACAGAGGCAACTAAATAATTGACAATGTTAGCAAACCAGGGAGTAGAAAGAGAGTCAGAAATACTATACAATATATACAAATGATCATCTGGGAAATCATCCCGAATAGGTGAATCTGCATCAGAGACACGTTCGATCCGACTCAAATGATCAGCAACTAGATTTTGTGCTCCGCTCCTATCACGGATCTCCAAGTCAAACTCTTGGAGCCAGAGCATCCATCGGATCAACCTAGGCTTAGAATCAGCCTTCTTCAACAAGTACTTTAGAGCTGCATGGTCAGTATAAACAATAATGCGAGTACCAAGAAAATAAGATTGAAATTTTTCAAGAGCAAAAACTATGGCTAGAAGCTCTTTCTCTGTAGTAGTATAATTTGCTTGGGCAGCATCTAAAGTCCTAGAAGCATAATATATCACCCTGGGCAATTTATCAATTTTCTGAGCAAGGACAGCCCCCAATGCATAATTTGATGCATCACACATAAGCTCAAAAGGGGCTGTCCAGTCGGGTGCCTGGATGATGGGGGTGGTAGTCAACGCTCTTTTGAGGCAATCAAAAGCCTCTTTGCATCTGTCATTAAAGTCAAACTCCACCTCCTTTTGCAACAAGTTGGACAATGGAAGGGCTACTTTGCTAAAATCCCTTATAAAGCGCCTGTAGAATCCTGCATGACCAAGAAAAGATCGCACCTCTCGCACACAAGAGGGGTAAGGCAATTGTGAAATAACAGAAATTTTTGCAGGATCTACTTTAATACCCTTATTGGAAATAATGTGGCCTAAAACTATACCTTGCTCAACCATAAAATGACATTTTTCAAAATTTAGAACAAGGTTAGTTTCAATGCATCTATTCAAAACTTTTTCCAAACTATTCAAACAACCATCAAAAGAGGATCCATATACAGTGAAATCATCCATGAACACCTCTATGCAATTTTCTAAAAAATCACTAAAAATACTAATCATGCACCGCTGGAAGGTACCAGGGGCATTGCACAGGCCGAAAGGCATCCTCCTATAGGCAAAAGTACCGAAGGGGCAGGTGAATGTGGTCTTTTCCTGATCCTCAGGAGCAATAGTAATTTGCATATAACCAGAAAAACCATCAAGGAAACACTAGTGGGATTTACCTGCCAGGCGTTCAAGCATCTGGTCAATGAATGGCAGGGGAAAATTGTCCTTTTTGGTAACCTGGTTCAGCCTCCTATAATCAATGCAGACTCTCCAATTGTTCTGCACCCGAGTAGGAATTAGCTCCTCCTTCTCGTTTTTTATCACTGTGAGGCAGGTCTTCTTCGGGACTACCTGGACGGGACTCACCCATTGGCTGTCAGAGATAGGATAAATGATTCCAGCTTGCAAAAGCTTGGTTATCTCCTTCTTCACTACATCAAGAATCACCGGGTTGAGTCTTCTCTGTGGCTGTCTTACTGGTTTAGCTCCATCCTCTAAATTTATTCGATGCATACATCTGGATGGGCTAATACCAGGAATGTCCGCCAGGGTCCAGCCTATAGCCTTCTTATGCTTCTTGAGAACTAACAACAACTTCTCCTCTTGCTCATCAGCAAGGGAGGTAGATATAATCACTGGAAAACTCTTGCTATCATCCAAGTAAGCGTATTTTAAATTTGATGGCAGAGGCTTCAATTCTGGTGTGGTCGGCTGGACAGTGGTAGAAGGGGATGGTTTCTCAGCCTTTACCTCATAAAGAAAGTCAGAGGTATGTGTACTTCCTGAAACATGGTTAGTCCTATCTGACTCTATAAAATCAATCTCAAGAGGTAAAACACCACCACCAGGCATGCAATCAATATCACTCTCAGATTCACTCTCAGCATCAAATTCAGACATATGATCAAGTACAATTTCAGACTCAATGCATGAAGAGTGAGAGGCATGCAGATTAGAATAAAGATCAGTCATGTATTCATCAACAACATGGTCAATTATTTCAGCACAAAATACAGAAAGATCTTCAGATGGGTATTTCATAGCATCCAGAATATTAAAATGAACAGTTATGTCACCAAATTCCATAGACAGTGTGCCTGCATAAACATCTATCTTAGTTCTAGCAGTTTTCATAAAGGGTCTGCCTAGAATGATGGGAACTGATCCTTGAGAAAATCCATCTTCCATATTCAAAATATAAAAATCAATAGGGAAAATCAGTTCACCAACTCTAACTAAGACATCTTCTATGAAACCAACAGGGTAGGCAACACTTCTATTAGCTAAATGAATTACCACATCAGTTGACTGCAAGGGGCCTAGAGATAGAGAATTAAAAATAGACAGAGGCATAACACTAACAGAAGCTCCTAAATCTAGTATGGCATTGTCAAACTTACTATTCCCTATGATACAAGGTATGCTGAATGTACCTGGATCTTTGCATTTTTCAGGAATTTGAGGAACAGATTTACCAATCAATGCGGAGACATTTCTGCCCATGCTAATCCGTTCACTTCCTTTAAGCTTCCGCTTATTAGTGCACAGCTCCTTCAAGAATTTGGCATATCTTGGAATTTGCTTTATCGCATCCAACAGAGGTATGTTTACCTCTACTTTTCTAAACGTTTCCAAGATCTCTTTCTCTGCCTCTTCCATTTTTTTGTTGGAAACTGCTCTTGGAGGGAATGGAAGAGGGGGAATGTGCTGCTTCTGCAATTCAGAATTACCTGTGGAAGAAGATTCACTTGCACATAAATTGTTAGGTAAATTTTTGTCATCACCTTTTTCTGGAATAGAATGAAGTTTGGCAGGTTCATTTGCAGATGAGGACGGTGCTACGGGTTGAGGTCCTTGACATTGCTTTCCCGACCTCAAGGAAATGGCACTGACATTTTTGGGATTTTGGACAGCTTGAGAAGGCAGCTTGTCAGAATTCTGGGACTGTTGTTGATTCAATTGGGTAGCCAATTGTCCCATCTGATTGGTTAAGCTCTGAATGGAGGCTCTGGTCTCTTGCTGAAACTGCATGTTCTGCATAGTCATTTGCCTCACAAGTTCTTCAAGGGAAGGTTGTGGAGGGGCCTCAACTATTGGCTGTTTCTGGGGTTGTTGTTGTTGTTGGATTGGTGGAGGAATGTATGGTCTGCTTGGGCCAGCAACATTTTGGAAGGAAGGAGCAGGCTGCTGTTGTTGCTGAGGGCTGGACCATCTGAGGTTAGGGTGATTCCTCCATCCAGGGTTGTATCTGTTGCTGGAGAGGTCATAATTGTTCTGCTGTGGTTGATTTTGCTGTTGAGGTTGAGGAGGTCTATTGTAAATATTTGCAGCATAAGCTTCAGGCTGCTCAATTGCTCCAGGTTGCTGCATGGAAGGGCAAAGGTCTGTATGGTGGTCAGCAGAGGAGCACAAACCACAAACCCTTGCAACAGGTACAAATTTCTGATTCAAGGCCAGCTGGGTTACCAAGTTAACCAATGCATCCAGTTTGCCTTCAAGCTTCTTAGTTTTAGATGATGCAGATGGGTTTGTAGCTACCTCATGCACTCCTCTAATGACTATGGCATCATTTCTGGCGCTAAACTGCTGGGAGTTGGAAGCCATCTTCTCAATTAAATTTCTGGCTTCAGCAGGAGTCATGTCTCCAAGGGCTCCACCACTGGCAGCATCTATCATACTTCTCTCCATATTACTGAGTCCTTCATAAAAATATTGGAGAAGAAGCTGCTCTGAAATCTGATGGTGGGGGCAATTGGCACATAGTTTCTTAAATCTCTCCCAGTACTCATACAGGCTCTCTCCACTGAGTTGTCTAATACCTGAGATATCCTTCCTGATGGCTGTGGTCCTGGAAGCAGGGAAATTTTTTTCTAAGAATACTCTCTTAAGGTCATCCCAGCTCGTGATGGACCTTGGAGCAAGGTAATATAGCCAGTCCTTTGCCACTCCCTCTAATGAATGAGGAAAAGCCTTCAGAAATATGTGATCCTCTTGGACATCTGGGGGTTTCATGGTTGAGCAGACAATGTGAAATTATTTCAAATGTTTGTGCGGGTCTTCACCTGCAAGGCCATGAAACTTTGGAAGCAAATGAATCAGTCCAGTTTTAAGAACATATGGGACATCCTCATCAGGGTATTGGATGCACAAGCTTTCGTAGGTGAAATCAGGTGCAGCCATTTCCCTTAGAGTCCTCTCACGGGGTGAAGGTTGTGCCATGTTCTCAGAATGTGCAAAATCAGAATGCTCAGAATCAGAATGCTCAAAATCACCAATAACAGAATGCACAGATTCACCAGTAATGGAATGCTCAGAATGATCAAAAGGTATAAAATGATGCCTAACTAATCTATGAAATGTCCTATCTATCTCAGGATCAAAGGGTTGTAAGTCAGATGGATTACCTCTAGTCATACACTACATTCAGCATGCACACAACTAGTTGCCTTATCATGTAAATAAAGGTGTAGGTTTGAACTACAGCTACCCTCAAATGATATCCAAATGACTTGAAATTTTGTGAGCAACCTTATAAAAGGATGAGAAGATAGCACAAAAAATTTCAGACCAAAATTCAAAGTCTAACTATGAAAGCTAAAAATGGTAAGTTAAGAAAAATAAGTGAATAAAACTTGAAAAATAAAAAACTTTTGACAGAATCGCTTTTTTTGGACGATGGAGACCTCAGCCAGCCATAGGCCATAGGAAATTTTTTTCTACCCCAAATGCATATATAATAATTGCGATTCTGATAACCGGAGCAAAAGTTATGGCCGTTTGAAGTTTTGACAAACACAGAATTTGCTAGTTTTTTGGAACTTTCAAATCTGACCAAACTAAAGGCTCTAGCTATTTTTCCCACAAAATATGGATTAAAAGAAGTTACCACAAAAAAATTCAGCCAAAAATAACAACCCTAGCTACTAAAACAAAAAATCTCAAATAATTCAGCATGGGTGATCGCTAAAATCCGTCTCTAATTGATTTCTACTACTACTCTGTTTTTGCCGCAAGCACAATCTTCACAGCAAAACACCCAAGACTGAAACAGGGGAAACGCTTAATGGAAAAACTGAAACAGAACACACCTTAAACAAAATTCCAGGACACTAAACAACACTAACACACATACTAACACAATACTAACAATTTAAACATAAAACACGAAAGGATTAAACACACAACACTAGCTAGCTATTATGAACCTTTGGACACTGCTCCCCGGCAACGGCGCCAAATTTGATCGAGGCCATACCCGAATCAAATAAACATGAAAATGCAGTAACTAGGAAGTGATCCTAGGTCGTTTCCCAACGAGCAGTGACAAACCAAATGTTCATAATATACTTGCAGTAACAGTAACGATTGGGGGGGGGGGTTGTTTGTTTTGTGATTAAAGAGCAGAACAAGTAAACTGGAATACGAAATTACTAATATTAAAAACGGGTTGTTTCCTTTGATTTAGAAGCCATTCTCTTATCCTGGGTTATGGAGAATTCGTCCCTAACAGTCAACCACTTAATCCAACCCTATTTCAATTTACTAAGCGAAAATCAACTTAGGGTTGTCAATACGTGATTAGGCACCACATACACCAGTTAGCCCTTTGTCCATTAAGCATGAACGCAAGTTAGGCTCAGAGGCAATTAATCGAACACGAAGCATGCACTGATTAATATTCACGAATTTGGGATAACTGGTGAAGGGAAAACTGCCAGGGAACCACATTACAAGCGAAACCTCAAAGAGAGTTGGGCTTCGTTCTCAAAAGGAAACAACACCAGAAAATCTAGCCTTCCATGGATTCAAACAGAAAACGCAAATGAAACATGAAGCAGAAATGTAAATGAACAAAAACGTAAATGAACAGAAACGTAGATGAAACAAAAACGTAAATGAGAGTAGAAGAAGAAGAAAAAACGAAATTGTAATTAGAAACAGAAAACGTAAAATTGCATTACGTGAACAGTAGCATTAAGCAGAAAAACGAAAATCCTAAAACAAAAGCTCTGAATAATGAATAGCATAACAGAATGCCATGCACGAATCCCAAGGCTGCTATTTAAAAAGAGTCACTCAAAGTCACTGGGCCCTATTCCAATACTCTGGCCCAAAACGAAATAAACACTGAACAACATAAAATAAAATTGCGAAATTTCCTAATTGGAAATTAACTAAGGTAAGCGCTGCTTTATTTGCCCTCTTCAAGTCCATAACCAAAATTCGGATTAAGCCCAATGTTTCATTAATTCCTGAAATTAGATTAAAAACATCAAATTAGCTAAATGAGCCCAAATAATAAAACTGCCTGATTAATTGACAATTAAGACCAATCAGTAATTAAAATGGTGCAAAAAGGGTTTAGAAAATAGAAGAAAATGATTGCACATCAATAGGACATCCGAGTATAAAGTTATTGTCGTTTGAAATTTCTCAGAGCTTCTGTTCTTAATTTTGAGCGTGTCGTTATATTACGGGACTCAATCGGACATCCGTGTATAAAGTTATTGTCATTCGAAAATGCACAAAGCTTCTATTCTCAATTTTGAGCGTGTCGTTATATTACGGGAGTCAATCGGACATCTGAGTCAAAAGTTATTGTCGATTGAATTTTCTACGAACTTCCATTTTCAATTTGGAGTCTCTAAATATATTAGGGGACTCAATCGGACATCCGAGTAAAACGTTATTGTCGTTTAAATTTGCTACGAACTTCCATTTTGAATTTCAAGTGCCTCGATATTTTATGGGACTCAATCGGACATCCTGTAAATATTATTGTCATTTGAATTTGCTACGAACTTCCGTTTTCAATTTGGAACATCTCAATATATTACGGGACTCGATCGGACATCCCAGTAAAAAGTTATTGTTGTTAGAATTTGCTCTGAGCTTCTGTTTTACATTACCATCATCATGATATATTACAGGTCAAAATCATACATCCGAGTTAAAATTTATTGCGGTATAAATTTGCTACGAGCTTCCGTTTTCAATTTTGAGCGTCTTGATATATTACCGGACTCAATCGGACATCTGAGTTAGAAGTTATTGTCGTTATAATTTGCTACGAGCTTTTGTTTTCAATTTGGAGCAACTCGATATATTACAGGACTCAGTCGGACATCCGAGTAAAAAGTTATTATCGTTTGAATTTGATACGAGCATCCGTTTAATTTGGAGCATCTCTATATATTATGGGACTCAATCGGATATCCGGCTAAAAAGTTATTGTCGTTTGAATTTGGTACGAGCTTCCGTTTTCAATTTGGAGCATCTCAATATATTATGGGACTCAATCGGACATCCGAGTAAAAATTTATTGTCGTTTGAATTTACTCAGAGATTCTGTTTTATATTACCAGCATCTTGATATGTTACGGGACTCAATCAGACATCCGAGTTAAAATTTATTGCGGTATGCATTTGCTACGAGCTTCCGTTTTCAATTTCGAGCGTCTCGATATATTACCGGACTCGATCGGACATCCGTGTAAAATGTTATTGTCGTTTGAAGTAAATTGCAGCTTACGTTTTGAATTTGGAGCGTCTCAATATATTATGGGACTCTATCGGACATCCGAGTAAAAAGTTATTGTCATTTGAATTGTCTACGAATTTTTGTTTTCAATTTGGAGCGTCTTGATATATTAGGGGACTCAATCGGATATCCGTGTATAAAGTAATTGTTGTTTGAAATTGCTGCGAGCTTCCATTATCAATTTGGAGCATCACGATATATTACAGGAATCAATACGACATCCGAGTATAAAGTTATTGTCGTTTGAAAATTCTTAGAGCTTCTGATCTCAATTTTGAGCGTGTCAATATATCACGGGACTCAATCGGACAATCGAGTAAAAAGTTATTGTCGTTTGAATTTGCAACGAACTTCCGTTTTCAATTTGGAGTCTTTGAATATATTACGAGACTCAATCGGACCTCCGAGTAAATAGTTATTGTCGCTTGAATTTGCCTCGAACCTCCATTTTCAATTTCGAGTGCTTCGATATATTACGGGACTCAATCGGACATTCGAGTAAAAAGTTATTATCGTTTGAATTTGCTACGAGCATCCGTTTTCAATTTGGAGCATCTCTATATATTATGGGACTCAATCGGACATTCGAGTAAAATGTTATTGTCGTTTGAATTTGGTACGAGCTTCCGTTTTCAATTTGGAGCATCTCGATATATTACGGGACTCTGTCGAACATCCAAGTAAAAAGTTGTAATCATTTGACTTTGCTACGAGCTTCCGTTTTCAATTTGGAGCGTCTCGATATATTACGGCACTCAATCGAACATCCGAGTAAAAAGCTATTGTTTTTAGAATTTGTA
Source organism: Glycine max (assembly GCF_000004515.6). NCBI lineage: Eukaryota > Viridiplantae > Streptophyta > Magnoliopsida > Fabales > Fabaceae > Glycine > Glycine max. The sequence goes on from NC_038247.2 coordinate 26,764,639, forward strand.
ACGAGCTTCCATTTTCAATTTGGAGCATCTCGATATATTACGGGACTCAATCGGATATCCGAGTATAAAGTTATTGTCGTTTGAAATTGCTCAGAGCTTCTGTTCTCAATTTCGAGCATCTCGATATATTAGGGGACTCAATCGGACATCCTAGTTAAAAGTTATTGCGGTATGCATTTGCTACGCGCTTCTGTTTTCAATTTCAAGCGGACATCCGAGTAAAAATTTATTGTCGTTCGAATTTGCTAGGAGCTTGCATTTTCAATTTGGAGCGTCTCGATATTTTACGGGACTCTATCGGACTTCCGAGTAAAAAGTTATTGTCATTAAATTGTCTACGAGCTTTCGTTTTCTATTTTGAACATCTCAATATATTACGGGACTCAATCGAACATCCGTGTATAAAGTTATTGTCGTTAGAATTTGCTACGAGCTTCCATTTTCAATTTGGAGCATCTCGATATATTACGGGACACAATAGAACATCCGAGTATAAAATCATTGTGGTTTGAAATTGCTCGGAGCTTGTGTTATCAATTTTGAGCGTCTCGATATATGAAGGTACTCAATCGGACATCCATGTAAAAATTATTGTCGTTTGAATTTGCTACGAAGTTTCATTTTCAATTTGGAGCATCTCGATATATTACGGGACTCAATCGGATATCCGAGTAAAACGTCGTTGTCCTTAGAATTTGCTACGAAATTCCATTTTCAATTTGGAGCATCTCGATATATTACGGGACTCAATAGGACATCCGAGTAAAAAGTTATTGTCGTTTGAAATTTCTCAGAGCTTCTGTTCTCAATTTTTGAGTGTGTCGATATATTACGGGACTCAATCGAACATCCGTGTAAAAAGTTATTGTCGTTTGAATTTGCTCAGAGCTTCTGCCTGACATTACCAAAGTCTTGATATAGTACGGGACACAATCGGACATCTGAGTTAAAATTTATTGTAGTATGCATTTTTCATGAGCTACCGTTTTATATTTGGAGCGTCTCAACATATTACGGGACTCTATCGGACATCCGAGTAAAAAGTTATTGTCATTTAAATTTTCTACGAGCTTCCATTTTCAATTTGCAGCGTCTCGATATATTACGGGACTCAATCGAACTTCCGAGTAAAAAGTTATTGTCGATTGAAATTGGTCAGAGCTTTTGTTCTCAATTTTGAGCATCTCGATATATGATGGTACTCAATCGGACATCCGAGTAAAAATTATTGTCGTTTGAATTCGATAGGAGGTTCCATTTTCAATTTATAGCATCTCAATATATTACGGAACTCTATCGGACATCCGAGTAAAAAGTTATTGTCATTTGAATTGTCTTCGAGCTTCCATTTTCAATTTTGAGTGTCTCAATATATTACGGCACTCAATCTGACATCCGTGTATAATTTTATTGTCGTTAGAATTTGCTACGAGCTTCCATTTTAAATTTGGAGCAACTCGATATATTACAGGACTCAATAGGACTCCGAGTATAAAGTTATTGTCGTTTGATATTGCTCAGAGCTTCTGTTCTCAATTTTGAGCGTGTCATTATATTACGAGACTCAACCGGACATTCGAGTATAAAGTTATTGTCGTTAGAAATTGCTCAGAGCTTTTGTTCTCAATTTTGAGCATCTTGATATATTACGTGACTCAATCGTACATTCGAGTTAAAAGTTATTTTGGTATGCATTTCCTATGAGCTTCCGTTTTGAATTTCGAGCGTCTCGACATATTACCGAACTCAATCAAACATCCGAGTAAAACGTTATTGTTATTTGAATTTTATAGGAGCTTCCGTTTTCAATTTGGAGCGTCTCAATATATTATGGGACTCTGTCGGACATCCGAGTAAAAAGTTATTGTCGTTTCAACTGTCTACGAGCTTCCGTTTTCAATTTGGAGCGTCTCGATATATTACAAAACTCAATCGGACATACGTGTATAAAGTTATGCTCGTTTGAATTTGCTACGAGCTTCCATTTTCAATTTGGAGCATATCAATATATTACAGGACTCAATAGGACATCCGAGTATAAAGTTATTGTCGTTTGAAATTTCTCAGAGCTTTTATTCTCAATTTTGAGCGTGTCGTTATATTACGGGACTCGATCGGACATCCGTGTATAAAGTTATTGTCATTCGAAAATGCACAAAGCTTTTGTTCTCAATTTCGAGCGTGTCGTTATATTACGGGACTCAATCGGGCATCTGAGTCAAATGTTATTGTCGGTTGAATTTTCTACGAACTTCCATTTTCAATTTGGAGTCTCTAAATATATTAGGGGACTCAATCGGACATCCGAGTAAAACGTTATTGTCGTTTAAATTTGCTACGAACTTCCATTTTGAATTTCGAGTGCCTCGTTATTTTATGGGACTCAATCGGACATCCTGTAAAAATTATTGTCATTTGAATTTGCTACGAACTTCCGTTTTCAATTTGGAGCATCTCAATATATTACGGGACTCAATCGGACATCCCAGTAAAAAGTTATTGTCGTTAGAATTTGCTCTGAGCTTCGGTTTTACATTACCATCATCTTGATATATTATAGGTCAAAATCATACATCCGAGTTAAAAGTTATTGTCGTTTGAATTGTCTACGAGCTTCCATTTTCAATTTGGAGCGTCTCGATATACTACGGGACTCAATCGAACATCCTTGTATAAAGTTATTGTCGTTTGAATTTGCTACGAGCTTCCATTTTCAATTTGGAGTATCTCGATATAGTACGCGACTCAATAGAACATCTGAGTATAAAGTTATTCTCATTTTAAATTGCTCAGAGCTTGTGTTCTCAGTTTTGAGCGTCTCGATATATGACAATACTCAATCCGACATCCTGTAAAAATTATTATTGTTTGAATTTGCTACGAACTTCTGTTTTCAATTTGGAGGGTCTCGATATATTACGGGACTCAATCGGACATCCGTGTATAAAGTTATTGTCATTTGAAATTGCTCAGAGCTTTTGTTCTCAATTTCGAGCATCTCGATATATTAGGGGACTCAATAGGACATCTGAGTATAAAGTTATTGTCGTTGGAAATTGCTACAAGCTTCCGTTTTCAATTTGGAGCATCTCCTTATATTACAGGACTCAATCGGACATCCGAGTTTAAAGTTATTGTCGTTTGAAATTGCTCAGTGCTTCTGTTCTCAATTTCGAGCGTCTCGATATATTATAGGACTCAATGAGACATCCGATTTTAAAGTTATTGTCGTTTGAATTTGCTACGAGCTTCCATTTCAAATTTCGAGTGTCTTGATATATTACAGGACTCAATCGGACATCCGAGTAAAAAGGTATTGCCGTTTGCATTTACAATGAGCATTCATAATCAATTTCGACCGACTCGATATATTACGGGAGTCAATCGGATATCCGAGTAAAAAGTTGTTGTCGTTAAAATTTGCTTAGAGCTTCTGTTTTACATTACCAGCGTCTAGATATATTACGGGACTCAATCGGATATCCGAGTTAAAATTTATTGAGGTATGCATTTTCTACGAGCTTCCGTTTTCAATTTTGAGTGTCTTGATATATTACCGAACTCAATTGGACATCCGAGTAAAAAGTTATTGTCGTTAGAATTTGCTCAGTGCTTCTGTTTTCCATTACCAGCGTCTTGATATATTACGGGACTCAATCGAACATCCGAATTAAAAGTTATTGCGGTATGCATTTGCTATGAGCTTCCGTTTTAAATTTCGAGCGTCTCGATATTTTACTAGACTCAATCGTACATCCGACTAAAAAGTTATTATAGTTTTAATTTGATACGAGCTTCCGTTTTCAATTTGGAGCGTCTCGATATATTACAGGACTCTGCCGGACATCCGAGTAAAAAGTTATTGTCGTTTGAATTTTCTACGAGCTTCTGTTTTCAATTTGGAGTGTCTCGATATATTACCGGACTCAATCGGACATTCGTGTATAAAGTTATTGTCGTTTGAATTTGCTACGAGCTTCCATTTTCATTTTGGAGCATCTCGATATATTACGGGACTCAATAGGACATCAGAGTATTAAGTTATTGTCGTTTGAAATTGCTACGAGCTTCCGTTGTCAATTTGGAGCGTCTTGATATATTACCGGACTCAATCAGACATCCGAGTAAAAAGTTATTGTCGCTAGAATTTGCTCAGTGCTTCTATTTTCCATTACCAGCGTCTTGATATATTACGGGAATCAATCGGACATCCGAGTTAAAGTTATTGCGGTATGCATTTGCTACGAGCTTTCGTTTTAAATTTCGAGCATCTCGATTTATTACCGGACTCAATCGGACATCTAAGCCAAAAGATATTGTCGTTAGAATTTGCACAGTGCTTCTGTTTTCCATTACCAGTGTCTTGATATATTACGGGACTCAATCAGACATCCGAGTTAAATGTTATTGCGGTATGCATTTGCTACAAGCTTCCGTTTTAAATTTCGAGCATCTCGATATATTATCGGACTCAATCGGACATCTGAGTAAAAGGATATTGTCGTTAGAATTTGCTCAGTGCTTCTGTTTTCCATTACCAGTGTCTTGATATATTACGAGACTCAATCGGACATCCGACTTAGATGTTATTGCGGTATGCATTTGCTACGAGCACCCGTTTTCAATTTTGAGCGTCCGTTTAAATTGCTCAGAGCTTCTGTTCTCAATTTCGAGAATCTCGATATATTATGTAACTCAATCGGACATCCGAGTTAAAAGTTATTGCGGTATGCATTTGCTACGAGCTTCCATTTTCAATTTGGAGCGTCTCGATATATTACGAGACTCAATCGGACATCCGTGTATAAAGGTATTGTCGTTTGAATTTGCTACGAGCATCCATTTTCAATTTGGAGCATGTCTATATATTACGGGACTCAATAGGACATCCGAGTATAATGTTATTGTCGTTTGAAATTGCACTGAGCTTCTGTTCTCAATTTTGTGCGTGTCGATATATTACAGGACTCAATCGGACATCCGAGTAAAAAGTTATTGTCATTTGAATTTGCTACGAACTTCCGTTTTCAATTTGGAGTCTCTCAATATATTGCGGGACTCAATCGGACATCCGACTAAGAAGTTAATCTCGTTTGAATTTTCTATGAACTTCCATTTTCAATTTTGAGTGCCTCGATATATTACGGGACTCAATCGGACATACGAGTAAAAAGTTATTGTCGTTTGAATTTTCTACGAGCATCCGTTTTCAATTTGGAGCATCTCGATATATTACGGGACACAATCGAACATCCGAGTAAAAAGGAATTTTCGTTTGAATTTGCTTCGAACTTCCATTTTCCATTTCGAGTGCCTCGATATATTACGGGACTCAATCGGACATCCATGTAAAAAGTTATTGTCGTTAGAATTTGCGACAAGCAACCATTTTCAATTTGAACCATCTCGATATATTATGGGACTCAATCGGACATCTGAGTGAAAAGTTATAGTCGTTTGAATTTTGTACAAGCTTCCGTTTTCAATTTGGACCATGTCGATATATTACGGGGCTCAATCGGACATCCGAGTAAAAAGTTATTGTCGTTCGAATTTGCTACGAGTTTCCATTTTCAATTTGGAGCGTCTCGATATATTACAGGAGTCAATCGGACATCCTTGTATGAAGTGATTGTCGTTTCAATTTGCTACACACTTCCATTTTCAATTAGGAGCATCTCGATATATTACGGGACTCAATAGAACATCCGAGAATAAAGTTATTGTTGTTTTAAATTGCTCAGAGCTTGTGTTCTCAATTTTTGAGCATCTCGATATATGACGGTACTCAATCGGACATCCGACTAAAAAGTTATTGTCGTTTGAATTTGCTACGAGTTTCCGTTTTCAATTTGGAGCGTCTCGATATATTACGGGACTCAATCGGACATCCATGTAGAAAGTTATTGTCATTTGAATTTTCTACGAGCATCCATTTTCAATTTGGAGCATCTCTATATATTACGGGACTCAATAGGAAATCCGAGTATAAAGTTATTGTGGTTAGAAATTGAACAGAGCTTCAGTTCTCAATTTTGAGTGTGTCGATATATTACGGGACTCAATCGAACATACGAGTAAAAAGTTATTGTCATTTGAATTTGCTACAGGCTTCCATTTTCAATTTGGAGCATCTCGATATATTACGGGACACAATCGGACATCCGTGGAAAAATGTATTGTCGTTTGAATTTGCTATGAGCTTCCGTTTTCAATTTCGATCATCTCGATATATTACGGAACTCAATCGGACATCAGAGTAAAATGTTATTCTCGTTTGAATTTGGTCTAAGCTTCCGTTTTCAATTTGGAGCATCTCGATATATTACGTGACTATGTCGGACATCCTAGTAAAAAGTTATTGTCGTTTGAATTTTCTACGAGCTTTTGTTTTTAATTTGGAGCGTCTCGATATATTACGGGACTCAATCGAACATCCTTGTATAAAGTTATTGTCGTTTGAATTTGCTACGAGCGTCCATTTTCAATTGGGAGCATCTCGATATATTACGGGACTCAATAGAACATCTGAGTATAAAGTTATTGTCGTTTGAAATTACTCAGAGCTTCTGATCTCAATTTTGAGCATTTCGATATATTACGGGACTCAATCGAACATCCTTGTCTAAAATTATTGTTGTTTGAATTTGATATGAGCTTTCGTTTTCAATTTGGAGCGTCTCGATATATTATGGACTCAGTCGGACATCCGAGTAAAAAGTTATTGTCGTTTGAATTGTCTACGAGCTTCGGTTTTCAATTTGGAGCATCTCGATATATTACGAGACTCAATAGGACATCCGAGTATAAAGTTATTGTCGTTTGAAATTGCTCAGAGCTTCTGTTCTTAATTTTGAGCATTTCGATATATTACTCCGATGTCCGATGGAGTACCGTCATATATCGAGACGCTCAAAATTGAGAACACAAGCGCTGAGCAATTTCAAACGACAATAACTTTGTACTCGGATGTTCTATTGAGTCCCGTAATATATCGAGATGCTCCAAGTTGAAAATGGAAGCTCGTAGCAAATTCAAACGCCAATAACTTTAGACAAGGATGTTCGATTGAGTCTCGTAATATATCGTGACGCTCCAAATTGAAAACGGAAATGGGTCATCCTCTTGAGCCTCGCGTATGTGATTTATGAATTCATTGGTGATCTGCAACGCTCCCACAAATAAGCTCTTAGGTCGCATCTCAATTGCTAGATTTAGATCTCAAAATTCCTCTATCAACCTCTGTTCTAGAATCATCATGGTCGCAACATATAAGGACTTCCGGCTCAGCGCATCGGCTACTACATTAGCCTTTCCTGGATGGTAGGAAAGACCAAAATCATAATCCTTGAGGAACTTCATCCATCTTCGTTGCCTCATATTGAGTTCCTTCTGATCGAACAAGTATTTGAGGCTCTTGTGATCGCTGAAAACTTCAAAATGAGTACCATATAAATAGTGCCTCCTAATCTTTAAGGCAAAGACCACAGCTGCTAGTTCCAAATCATGGGTCAGATAGTTAACTTCATGAGGACGCAATTGGCATGAAGCATAAGCCACTACCCTTCCCTCCTGCATCAATACGCACCCTAAGCCTTGTCTGCTCGCATCGCAATACACTTCAAATGGTCTCTTAGGGTCGGGCAAAATTAACATTGGAGCTGTTGTCAATCGCCTCTTCAACTCTTGGAAGCTTTGATCACATTTTTCATTCCAGGCAAACTTCTCATTCTTACGAGTCAGTTTAGTTAGGGGTAGTGCCAATTTAGAAAATCCCTCAATGAATTTTCTATAATAGCCGGCCAACCTCAACAAACTTCGAACTTCTGTTGGAGTTGTTGGTTGTTGCCACTCCATAACCGACTCCACTTTAATCGGATCCACCACAACCCCGTCTTTAGAAATCACGTGCCCCAAGAACTACACTTTCTCTAACCAAAATTCACATTTCGACAATTTGGCGAACAATTTCCATTACCAGTGTCTTGATATATTACGAGACTCTACGCACATCCTCATACTTCCATCCTTCTTCTTAACCAATAAGACCGGCGCTCCCCACAGTGATACGCTTGGGCGAACAAATTGTTTACTCAAAAGATCTTGCACCTGTGCCTTCACCTCTGCTAGTTCTACTGGAGACATCCTATAGGGCGTGATCGACACTGGATTCGCCCCAGGCACCAAGTCAATAATTAATTGCACTTCTCTCTCAGGTGGTAACTCACAAATGTCATCAGGAAAGACCACTGGAAATTCTGACACCACTGGTATACTGCTAACTTCAGAGACCTCTTCCACATTCATGGAGAACAACACCATGTAGGTTCGAACATCCCCCACTCCATCATTGGCAGCATTCTCTTTCAATGGTTCATTTGGAATTTCATTTCCACCAAATACTAGCATCTTCTCTTTGCAGTTTAGAAAGATATGGTTAGTAGATAACCAGTCCATTCCCAAGATCACATCTAGATGAGCTAAAGGTAGACAAATCAAATCCGCAATAAAAGATCGACCCTCAACAGTTATAGAACACTTCAAACACACCCGAGAGGTGGTTACAGGCTCGTTAGTCAGAGTAGACACCATAATATCATATGGTAACTCCGTCGTACATAATCCCAAGCTCTCCACACATGCATGAGATATGAACGAATACGTGGCACCCGAATCATAGAGTACATCTAGCAGTTTATCAGCAATCAAACACTTACCCTATATCAAATCGTCGGAGGCAGCAGCTTCTGATCCACTCATAGCAAATACCAGGGAGGGTACCTTTGGTCTTCCACCACTAGTGTTGTTGTTGTTGCTAACATTACCACTCCTTGTGGGATTAGTAGATCCACAATTGACTGTGTTAGAATTGGCAGTTACCGTCGGTCTCCTAGTCATTCTACACTCCCGAGGATAATGGCCTACCTTGCCACAAATATAGCAGCGATTCTCCTGTGTCTGCTGGAGTTGTGGGCAATTTCTCCTAAGATGCGGTCCTCCGCACTGAAAGCACTGTACCCCAGTTCCCTTTGACTGGCTCATGTTGGATGTAGCCATAGGTTGTTTCGCCTTATTGCTAGAATATGGCTTCATCCTCTTATTACTGTTTCCTCTAAAAGGGTGACTTCGTTGTGGTCCTCCAAATCCTCTAGCTTGCCTCTCTTTCATCTTGTCCTCAAATATTCGGTACTTCGTCACCAGTTGATTGAAATCGGTAATATGCATGTAGCTAACTGCCTGCTGAATCTCCAGTCGAAGCCCATTCTCAAACTGAGCACATAAGTCTTCTTCGTTCCGAGCATCTTGGTATTGAGGCCAGTACTGTAGAAGTTCATTAAATTAGGCCGTGTATTCTCCAACGAACATGTTTCCCTGCTTTAAATCCAGAAATTCCCTCGCCTTTCGCTTCCTGAGATCTCATGGAAAATAATTGTCTAGGAATTTGTCCTTGAAGGCATTCCAAGGAATCACGCCTCCAGGTGCTGCTAATGTAGGTTTCACGAACTTCCACCAGTTCTCGGCTTCTCCATAGAGCATGAACGTCGCATAAGGGACCTTATGCTCCTCGAGGCAACCCATCGCCTCGAACATCTTCTCAGTCTCAGCTAACCACAACCAAGCACCTTCTGGATCATAGTCCACACTGAACTTCGGCGGATGGTTCGTACGGAAAGCCATGAGTCCCCGATACTCTGCCGGTTCCACATCACGTTCCTGCACTAGAGTTTCCAGCACAGCTGTGATGCGGTCTAGGACATCACGGTTCTGATCCCTACCACATCCTGCCATACCTAACCTGTAGGGAAGCTATTAATATCCACGAAATTCTACTGAGAGAGTGTACCATATAGGCTATGACAGTTACAACAATATCTCTCTCTCTCTCTCTATATATATATATATATATATATATATATATATATATATATATATATATATATATATATATATATATATATACAACAAATCAATTGCACTTTCCTGCTTAAGACAAGAAGGTAGAATTACACACAATTTGTGACTTAATGTCACTCCCCGAAACCTATTTCCAAGTTTCAGAGATACACAACATTCACACAGTAAGACCATGGACAGGTTCACTAGAATGCAACTTTTGCTCTGATACCACCAATTGTGGCGTCCCTAAATAATGTCTGGTTTAATAATAATAAATTAAATAGCAGAAACCATGGGAAATATTTTTTTCTTTTTCTCTCTCTCTTTTTTTCGCACTGTTATTTATTTCACGATAATTAAATTCAGAAGGAAAATTATCACTATAGAGTCCTAAATGGCCAGTTCACAACTCTATTCGGATTCATTTCTTTCTAATCACTCATAACCTCTAAACTATTTTGCTCATTCAAAAATATACCAGCCATCATTTTGTAGACAAAGGATCAAGCTGAATGTTTTGATGATGCCAAAGTTTCACATGCGTCTCAAAGTTTTATTCAAGACAAAGAAATTAAAGATATTCAAGATGGATGATCAAGACAGTCTCTAGAGTCTTAGAAAGGGTATATTAAAAAGGAAGGGAATTCCAATTTAAGTAGCAAAAGGTTTGGCCAAGAAATTTAAGTTAAAAAGTTTTTTTCAACAAATTTACTCTCTGGTAATCAATTACCAGAGGATGTAATCGATTACCAGTGGCCAAAACTGATTTACAACAGCTATTAAAATTTGAATTCAAAATTTGCACTGTGTAATCGATTACACATATATGGTAATCGATTACCAGTAGTTTCTGAACGTTTTAATTCAAATTTTAAAGCTTGTAATCGATTACACACATACTGTAATCGATTACCAGAGGAGTTTTTCAGAAAACATTCTCAACAGTCACATCTTTTTATCTGTTTCTTAAATGGCCATCAAAGGCTTATATATATGTGACTTGAGACACGAATTTGAATAAGACTTTTGAAGAACAAAAAGGTCTTATCCTCTTAACAAGCAAAATTGTTTTATCCTCTTAAAAATTCCTTGGCCAAAACACTTGTGATTCAATAAGGAATTATTTGAGTGCTCAAATGGTTCAATCTATCTCTTTCAAGAGAGATTTCTTCTTCTCTTCTTCTTTATTCTGAAAAGGGATTAAGAGACCGAGGGTCTCTTGTTGTGAAAGAATTCTAAACACAAAGAAAGGATTGTCCTTGTGCGTTTAGAACTTGTAAAAGGAATTTACAAGATAGTGGAACTCTCAAGCGGGTTGCTTGGGGACTGGACGTAGGCACAAGGGTGTGGCCGAACCAGTATAAATATGAGTTTGCACTTTCTCTTCTCTTAAACTCCTTTATTTATTATTGTTTTATATTCATATTCATATTGTTCTATTTGAATCAATATTTAAGAAATTCATTATTAAGGGAATTTATAACTTGAATAGAAAGTTAAATAGAATTTTTAATTGGGGAAATAATTTGTAATATCTTAATTCAACCCCCCCTTCTTAAGATATCTGAGGCCACTTGTCCAACACATTTTAGGTCGTCACGTGAGGAATAATAAGATGCGGTCAGTAAACTCTTTTCAAATAAAGTTTGTTAACATTTCCTTTTCAAATAACAAGATAAAACATAATTATATTTATCATCTAAAACTGTCCAAAATATGGGAGTTTGCAAAATAACATAGTGACATCCAGAGCAAAGGTAACAACTGTGGTGGTTTCAGCCATAATATATACAATCATCAAAATTTCTATACAATAGGTCTACCCACCCAAAAATCAAAAGAGTAAACCTAGCAGTCTGAACTAGATACACCCACCCACAAAAAGTATGTATGCCTAGTCTGTCATACCCTAATTTCGTTCGGGGACCATGGCGCCCATCGTTAGGCAATTCGTGAAGTTCTGTGACTTGTCGGAAATTAAAAGGAAGTGTTAGTGCGCAATCCGCAAAGTTCCGTAACATTTCGGAAGGCAAAGAAGGGATGATTACGTAATCCATAAGGTTTCGTAACATTACGGAAAGAAAACAAGCATCGTTACGAAATTCTTAAAGTTTCGTAATGTTACGGAAAAAGAATCACCAAAAAAGGCAGGGGGTGTACTTAGTAAAAATAGGGGTGCAAATAGTAACCAGGCCCACATGGGCCTTCCAGAAAATTCCTTGAGAAGGCGGTTGCTTCTGGAGAAAGCAACCTAGCTCACCTGGGCGAGCTGGGTGGCAAGCATCTCCCCCATTTTCCTATAAATAGGGGGAGAAGTGAAGAGGAAAATGGTTCAGCCCTCCTGGTAATTCGAGAATCACTTGAAATTAGTGAAAATATTGGTTCCGTGAAGAAAATCCAAGCCGAGGCGCTTCCGTTACGTTTTCGTGGGTGATTTCGCGAAGATTTTCAACCGTCCTTCAACGTTCTTCGTTCGTTCTTCGGCTTCAACTGGTAAGTTCCCGAAATCAAACTTTTCAATTCATTCTATGTACCCTTAGTGGTCCTCATTTGTTTTCACGTGTTTTTATTTTCATTTCATTTACTTTCCGTACCCCCTTTTGACGTGCTTTAGTCATTTTCTTAAGTCATTTTCTCGCCTAGTCAAAAAATAAAATAAATTTTCACCGATCATTTGAATTGTAATATTCGTTAATTTCTGTTAAAATGAAATCCGACCGTTTGGTCGTGCCGTAACTACGTTGGAAACCAAAAAGAGGTAAAATAATAATATAATAATCAAAAATATCTTTTAGTAAAATAAACAAAAAAAAAAATCAATTGGACGTTTCTCTTTGGGATTTCTTTTTCTTGATTGAATCGACTAATAACCAAAGTGAAACTAAGGCTAAAATCAATTCATGAACCAAAACTTTTGTCATCGCCTAAAAATGCCGTTTTCAAAAGTCCAACGCCTTGAAATGGTCTTTTCCGCTTTTATTGTTTAAGTGTAGATTTCTAAAGGCCTAAAATCAACATGTGACTTTACTACCTCTTTCAAAAAATAAAGAGATCATTAATGGTCCAATGCCTTAATGTCTTCTCCCTTTTCAAAAGAATTGGAAGTTTGTTTAATGGTCCAACGCCTTAAATGACCTTCCATTCAATAAAAACATATTTTTCAAAAAAGGATAAAAACAACTTAACCAAACACTTTGTGCACAAAGAACTACGTAGGTCTGATTTCCTTATTGCAATTAAGGAATACGTAGGAGCAAGGGAAATACCCTCGTCGACCGCAAAAAGATAAAAAATATGAAAAGGAATAAAAACGTAAAAGGGAACATAAAATTGATGTCATGTTTGCACATTTAAAAGGCTGTCGTCTCTTGTGACGGACGCGTGGGGTGCTAATACCTTCCCCGTGCGTAAATACAACTCCCGAACCTTTCACTTAAAGTTCGTAGATCACCTCTTTTCCGGTTTTTCCGACGTTTTCCTCAAATAAATGTTGGTGGCGACTCCGAGCATATTCCTTTCTTGGAACACGCTCCCATGAGTCTCGCGTCGCCCTCCCACCGAAGGGTAGGTTGCGACAGTTGGCGACTCCGCTGGGGACTATTTTTAGAGAGTTAGGCCATTTAATCTTGTGCAATGTTTTATCATGACTTTCTCCTTTGTTGGTTTCCCTTTATTTTTCTTATGTTCTTGTGTATATAACTTTTTGATGCTTTTAGTGCATTTTAAAATGTATGCATGAGGTAAATATTTATTCATTTGATGCACACAAACACCAACACTATTTGCACACACGGTGAGTTGAAAAAGGGCCCTATACCCGGGCTCGTGGGAACATAAGGAGTGGAGGTGAATCTGTGATCATGCTAGGTCTCCGACTTGCCTGATTACAGTGAACCCTCATCTAGAGTTTTTCTCTTTGATAACATATTGTTGCTAGTAGTTCCTACTGCTGCAATATGTTCTTCGAAGAGGATGATACCTCTAGAGACCATCAAGAGAGATATGACCACCTTGGGGATTATCACTAAAAACCCTTTTAGCTCTCTCCCATCTAGGTCCCTTGAATACGGGCACGAAGCAGACATGCTGCATGCCATTTTTTTCACACTGCCATGCGTAAATAGCATGTACCCCTTTCGCTTATATATTTTGTGAATATTGTGATACTGTACACTCCCGTGTTGGGCCCTTCGCATATGCATCACGCACGGGTTCTGTCTTGATCCCCTCTCTTTTGTAAACTAACGGAGGGTTCGTGTCACCTTCTTAAATACATACATCGGGCAATGTGCTACCCCAAGACGTTGTATCTAAAAAAGAGACAATTTCCCCGGGCTCCCGTATTCATAAATTGCATCTGTCTCATGTGCATTCCTTCATGCATTCATCCTATCCACCCATGATAGATGTTGGAGTTTTGATTCGCAACGGATTTTTGTTTCACTTTAGTAAACATGGGGACAAATCAAACTGGAAAAAGGTTTTATCAAGTCAAGATTAAGGGCCTAGATATCACCAGCATCAAGGAGTTGGGGCAGTTGATGGGACCTCTCCAAATGCAAGCCTTCCGCAAGACATACGGAAAGATCTTAGATTTGACCATAGCAGAGATATCCCCATAAGCCATTGCATCACTCACCCAATACTATGACCAGCCTTTGAGATGCTTCACGTTTGGAGACTTCCAATTAGTACCGACTGTTGAAGAATTTGACGAGATTCTAGGATGTCCTCTTGGGGGAAGGAAACCGTATCTTTTCTCCGGCTTTCTTCCCTCCTTGAGCAAAATTGCAGTTGTGGTCAGGGATTCGGCAAGAGGATTGGACTGCGTAAAGCAAACTCGAAACGGCATAGTGGGCCTACCACGGAAGTACTTAGAAGGCAAGGCGAGGGATATGGCGAATCAAGAGGAGTGGGTCCCGTTTATGGATGTATTAGCATTGCTAATCTTTGGGGTTGTCCTCTTTCCAAACGTAGATGGTTTGGTGGACCTAGGCGCAATTGATGCTTTCCTTGCATATCACCATAGCAAAGAGAGCCCGGTGGTAGCTGTCTTGGCAGACTTATTTGACACATTTGACCGAAGGTGCGAAAAGAGTAGTGCACTGATCATCTGTTGTTTACCCACTCTTTGTGTATGGTTGGTTTCGCACTTGTTCCAACAAGACATAAGGCATCCATGTCCGCTCCGAAGCCATCGCTCGTGTGTCGAAAAAAGAAGAGTAGATTGGGACCAACACTTGGCTAGAATAGGAGGCAGAACAGTCAATTGGTTTCCACGATGGAAAGAAGGAAAGAAGGGTGTTCTCTTCTCATGTGGAAGCTACCCAAACATCCCATTGATAGGAACGAGGGGTTGCATTAACTACAATCCCGCGCTTGCTATAAGACAGTTAGGGTACCCCATGAGGGGAGCACCGACGGAAGAAAGCATGTCTCCTTTCCTTGTGAGTGATTTTGGCGTGCAGAATTTCAAGGTTATACAAAGAGTCCATAAGGCGTGGGAAAACCCGTTAAGGAAAGATAAAGAGCTTAGGGGCATTCATAATGGCATCATTGGTGGTTATCATGAAAAGCTGAAAGTTCGTACACAGGGTTTAGATTGGCTCGCCAAGTTAAAGATTATCAACGAAGAGAATTTCGAAGCTTCGGAAGAAGATGAAGAAGTTCGAGCTCTGAAAACTGAACTAGGAAAAGCGAGACTTGCCAAAGAAAAATTCAAGTTGGTCGCTACAGACGTCTGAAAAGAGTGTGCCGGGTTACGAGAAGAAAATGCAGCTACCGCAAAAGCCCTTGAACAAGAAACCAAGAGGGCTCGCAAGGAAGAGCACGGCCGTGACAAATTCCGTGGAGCATTGTAGGGCAGCAACAGTGAGCTCAAGCTTCGAAGGGAAGAGAGAGACCGATCACGAGCACATAGCCTGGTCTTAAAAGAAGAGTTAACCGCTTGCTCAAGGTCCAAAAGGAACTTGACTTAGCGTTTGTGCGAGACAGAGACCAACATGTTAGCTATCATCACCAAGTATCAAGAAGAACTAAGCCTAGCCACAGCCCACGAGCATAGGGTGGCGGACGAGTATGCCCAAGTGTACGCGGAAAAGGAGGCTAGAGGAAGGGTGATCTACTCGTTACACCAAGAGGCAACCATGTGGATGGACTGATTTTCTCTTACCTTGAACGGGAGTCAAGAACTTCCCCGATTGCTAGCCAAGGCCAAAGCAATGGCGGACACCTACTTTGCCCCCGAGGAGATCCACGGACTTCTCGACTATTGTCAGCATATGATAGATTTAATGGCCCATATAATTAGGAACCGCTAGGGAACTTGTATTGTCACTCAGATCTTGACTAGTTATAACCTTTTTGAATAAAATGAGTTTATCCCATGTTTCTACTCCAAAAAAGTCTGTGCAAATCAAATCACTCCTGCATTTTATCTCTAAACATGCATTCATTATTTTACCTACTCCTCACGTTTGGTTTTTCTAGGAAAAAACACCATAACTAAGCATGCCCCAAGGCATCCCTATCGCACCAGATCCAAATCTAGAACGATGGGTGATCAAGAGGAGACACAGGAACAGATGAAAGCCGACATGTCATCTTTGAAAGAACAAATGGCTTCTATGATGGAGGCCATGCTAGGAATGAGGCAACTCATGGAGAAGAACATGGCCACAGCTACCGCTATCAGTTCAGCTGCCGAAGCAGACCCGACTCTCCTAGTCACCACGCACCATCCTCCCCCAAATACAGTAGGACGAGGAAGGAACACACTGAGGCACAACAGCTACCCCCATTTGGGATACAACCGAGCGGCTTACCCTTATGGATTGTCGCCAGTCATGCAAGATGATGCGGGTCATATCTCTTCTCCCATCCTTGAAGGGGAGCCTCCTCGACAGCCTGACGAGGCACACGAAGATCATCAAGAGTATGCCCAAGGGGATGTTGAGTTCTACCCCCCGATCCCCGTTGAGGGACCGACACCCAACACTTTGCCTCAACCCAACCTCACAACACAACCAATAATCTTGTCCACAGAAGGACCACCCTTGGCGACCGAAGAAAGAAGGAAACCCGATCTCCTCGAGGAGAGATTGAGGGCTGTTGAAGGCTTTGGTGACTATCCGTTCGCGGACATGACAGATCTTTGTTTGGTACCAGATGTTGTTATCCCCCAAAATTCAAAGTGCTGTACTTTGACAAGTATAATGGGACGACTTGTCCCAAGAACCATCTCAAGATGTATTGTCGTAAGATGGGCGCGCACTCTAGGGATGAGAAGCTATTAATACACTTTTTCCAAGATAGCTTAGCCGGGGCCGCGGTCGTCTGGTACACTAATCTAGAAGCTTCCCGCATCCGTACTTGGAAGGACCTGATTGCTGCTTTCCTAAGGCAATATCAGTATAATTCCGATATGCCTCCCGATCGCACTCAGCTACAGAATATGTTCAAGAAGGAAGGTGAGACCTTTAAAGAATACGCACAGCGGTGGAGAGACTTGGCAGCACAAGTGGCCCCTCCCATGGTCGAAAGGGAGATGATCACCATGATGGTGGACACCTTGCCAGTGTTTTACTATGAGAAGTTGGTAGGCTACATGCCGTCCAGCTTCGTAGACTTAGTATTCGCAGGGGAAAGAATCGAAGTAGGGTTGAAAAGAGGGAAGTTCGATTATGTTTCCTCCATAAGTGCCAATGCTAAAAGGATCAGAGCAACTGGGGAAAAAAGGAAGGAGGGAGATGCCCACGCCGTCACTCCAGCGCCCGCGTGGGTCAAACCCCTGCAGACATCTCATGGTACACATCAGTACGCGTAACATCATCCGAGCTTCTCAGCTCACACCGGGAACTCCTCCAATTCAGCACCCATGCAGCCTAAGGCACCCGTTCAGAGGGAGGCCCCCCAAGTTCCAACCCCAACTACGACTTGCCCGACCGGCAATTCCAACGCAATGAGGAACTTTCCCCCGAGGCCAATTCAAGAATTCACCCTACTCCCAATGACGTATGAAGACCTCTTGCCGTCCCTCATCGCCAACCAACTGGCCGTAATAACTCCCGGGAAGATCTTCCAACCCCCTTTCCCAAAGTGGTATGATCCTAACGCAACTTGCAAGTACCATGGGAATACCCCGGGGCATTCCATCGAAAAATGCTTGGCCCTTAAATACAAGGTCCAACATTTGATAGATGCTGGATGGCTGACATTCCAAGAGGATCGGCACAACATGAAAACCAACCCGCTCGCCAATCATGGAGGGGGAGCGGTTAATGCCATTGGGTCAGATAGGCCGTGTAGGTCTAAACCTTTAAAGGACGTGGCAACCCCTAGGAGGTTTATCTTCGAGGCCCTACAAAAGGGAGGTGTGATTCCCCACAGCGGGCATAAAGAAGATTCTTGTTTGTTGCATCCCGGCGAACTACATAGCATGGAAACATGTTTGGCAGTAGAGGAATTGTTGCAGTGAATGATAGATCAAGGCCGACTAGAAGTCGGTGATGAGGGAAGAGAAGAGCAGCATATATGTATGTAGTCCGTGGATGAGAGAAGTTTTGGAAAGGCTAAACCTTTGGTGATATATTTCACCAAGGGCACAGCTTCGCAAAAGCCCCGACACCCCTCGGCAGCTAAGCCTGTCCCTTTCCCATACCAAAACAGTCACATAGTCCCATGGAGGTACACACCTCCGAACAAAGAAGAAGAAGAAGCCACCGACATCAGTTTGTTGTCGGCCAAGGTAACCAATATCACGGGGCTGAGCGGTGTGACCCGCAGCGGTCGCGTATTTGCGCCCCCCAACCTACCAATTCAGCCCACGAACATCAAGGGGAAGGCAAAGGTAGTGGAAGAACAAGATGATAAAATGCCCCTCACTCCGAATAAGGATACTCCGGTGAAAGGTCTTCCGGAGAAAAGGGATGGTTATGGCAAGAAGGAGGTGTCGCTAGGGGAAGCCAGCGAGTTTCTCCGCATAATTCAGCAGAGCGAGTTCAAGGTTATTGAGCAGCTCAACAAAACCCCGGCCAGGGTCTCGCTGTTGGAATTACTCATGAGCTCGGAACCTCATCAGGCTCTGCTAGTAAAGGTTTTGAACGAGGCCCACGTGGCCCAAGATATCTCTATGGAAGGCTTCGGAGGGCTCGCCAATAATATCACTGCCAACAACTATCTCGCCTTCACCGAAGAAGAAATCCCTGCCGAGGGAAGAGGGCATAACAAAGCTTTGCACGTATCAGTCAAGTGTATGGACCATGTTGTAGCCAAGGTGCTCATCGATAATGGCTCCAGTTTAAACGTGATGCCCAAAAGCACTTTGGAAAAATTACCATTTAATGCTTCCCATCTAAAGCCAAGTTCCATGGTAGTTCGTGCCTTCGACGGCACCCGCCGAGAGGTTAGGGGAGAGATCGACCTCCCGGTACAAATAGGCCCTCACACCTGTCAGGTTGCCTTTCAAATCATGGACATTAACCCCCCTTGCAGCTGCCTGTTGGGACGCCCGTGGATCCATTCAGTGGGAGTCGTTCCCTCTACACTCCATCAGAAATTGAAGTTCGTAGTGGAAGGGCATTTGGTTATCGTATTGGGCGAGGAAGACATCTTGGTGAGTTGCCCATCCTCTATGCCATATGTGGAGGCCGCGGAGGAGTCATTAGAAACCGCTTTCCAGTCTTTCGAGGTGGTAAGCATTTCCTCTGTGGATTCCTTCTCTGGGCAACCTTGCTTTTCAGATACGGTAGTAATGGTGGCCCGGGTAATGTTGGGGAATGGCTACGAGCCGGGAATGGGTTTGGGCAAGGACAATGACGGCATAACTAACCTGATAAACGCCAAAGGAAATTGTTGGAAGTTTGGGTTAGGCTACAAACACACACAGGCAGATATAAGGAAAAGCATTGCGGGAAGGAAAAGCGGAAGTCAAGGCTCGCGATTAAGACAAGAAGATGAAGGAAGCCCGCCCTACCACATAAGTAGGAGCTTTATAAGCGCGGGTCTAGGGGACGAAGGCCAAGTCGTTGCAATATGCAAAGATGATGCTCTGAGTGGTTCGGATTTGGTACAACCATGCCCTCCTGATTTCCAACTAGGAAATTGGCGAGTGGAGGAGCGCCCAGGCATTTACGCGACAAGCATAATGTAAACCTTTTATGGCTTTAAAAAACTCTACAGTTGGGCCTAGGCTTTAGAGTTTCCTTTCACTAAGGCTTTGTGTCTTTTTCTCCTGAATCTATGATATAAAGATCTTTCTTTCATATGTTCCTGCGTCTCTACCCATTCTCATCCATTTGCATGTTTATTTCTTTATGTTTAAAACGCCAGATCCGACGATGAGTCCCTTAAAGGTACTAATACCTGGGACCCGCCCATCGACTTCGAGCAAGAAACGAATCAAATAGAAGATGAAGAGAACGAGGATGTGGGACTTTCCCCGGAGTTGGAATGGATAGTCACCCAGGAAGACCAAGAAATGGGGCCTCATCAAGAAGAGATATAACTAGTAGACTTGGGAACTGGCAGTGGAAAAAGGGAAGTAAAGATAGGCACGGGTATGACCACGCCCATCCGCGAAGAATTAACAGCCCTGCTAAGAGATTACCAAGACATCTTTGCTTGGTCATACCAAGATATGCCTGGTTTGAGTTCTAACATTGTACAACACCGATTACCCCTAAATCCCGAGTGTCCCCCGGTAAAACAGAAACTGAGAAGGATGAAGCCCGAGACATCCTTGAAGATAAAAGAAGAGGTAAAGAAATAATTTGACGTTGGGCTTTTGGCTGCCTCTCGGTACCCGGAATGGGTTGCCAACATTGTACAGTCCCTAAGAAGGATGGGAAGGTGCGAATGTGTGTGGATTATCGGGACCTGAATCGGGCCAGTCCCAAAGACAACTTTCCTTTGCCGCACATCGATATCCTCGTGGATAATACGACCAATTTTGCTTTGTTTTCCTTTATGGACGGATTCTCCGGTTATAAGGTGATGTCTTTTGGACTCAAGAATGCTGGGGCAACTTATCAACTAGCTATGGTAGCTTTGTTCCACGATATGATGCACCAAGAGATCGAGGTCTACGTGGACGACATAATTGCCAAATCTAAATTCGAGGAGGAACACCTTGTCAACCTGCGGAAGTTGTTCGAAAGACTTAGGAAGTATCAATTGAAGTTGAACCCCGCTAAGTGCACTTTTGGGGTCAAATTGGGGAAATTGCTAGGTTTCATCGTAAACCAGAAGGGGATAGAGGTAGACTCCGAAAAGGTGAAGGCCATCCTCGAGATGCCGGAACCCCGTACTGAGAGGCAAGTCCGAGGTTTCCTGGGACGTTTGAATTATATTGCCAGATTCATATCACAGCTCACTGCTATTTGTTAGCCGTTGTTCAAACTCTTACGCAAAAACCAAACCGACCGTTGGAATGAGGATTGTCAAGAGGCATTTGGGAGGATCAAAAAGTGTCTCATGAATCCTCCTGTGCTTATGCCACCGGTACCCGGAAGGCCTCTCATCTTGTATATGACTATTTTGGACGAGTCGATGGGATGTATGCTGGGGCAACATGACGAGTCCGGAAAGAAAGAGCGTGTTGTCTACTACTTGAGTAAGAAGTTTACGGCCTGTGAAATGAATTACTCCCTGCTCGAGAGAACGTGTTGTGCTTTGGTCTGGGCATCCCATCGTCTAAGACAATACATGCTGAGCCATACCACCTAGCTGATATCCAAGATGGACCCGGTTAAGTACATCTTTGAAAAGCTAGCTCTTACGGGACGGATCGCCCGGTGGCAAGTCTTGCTATCCGAGTTTGATATAGTTTACGTCACCCAAAAGGCGATAAAAGGAAGCGCCTTAGCAGATTATTTGGCTCAACAGCCTCTCAACGACTATCAGCCCATGCATCCCGAATTCCCGGATGAGGATATCATGGCCTTGTTTGAGGAAAAACTAGACGAGGACCGGGACAAATGGACCGTATGGTTTGATTGAGCATCAAACATTGTAGGCCATGGCATTGGAGCAATATTATTCTATCCAGACAATCAATGTATACCTTTTACAGCCAGGCTGGGGTTCGACTGCACCAACAATATGGCTGAGTATGAAGCATGTGCCCTGGCCGTCTAGGCAGCGATTGACTCCAATGTCAAGCTACTCAAGGTGTACGGGGACTCAGCGTTGGTGATCCATCAGCTGAGAGGGGAATGGGAAACTAGAGACCCCAAGCTGATACCCTACAAAGCCTATATCAAGGAGTTGGCTAATTCCTTTGATGAAATCTCCTTTGATCATGTTCCCCGGGAGGAAAATCAAATGGCTGATGCGCTTGCCACTTTGGCATCCATGTTCCAGCTAACGCCGCACGGTGATCTACCATAGATTGAGTTCTGGTGTCGGGGCAAACCCGCGCATTGTTGCCAGGTGGAAGAGGAACGGGACGGTAAGCCTTGGTATTTCGATATCAAGCGATATGTTGAAACCAAAGAGTACCCACCGGAGATTTCCGACAATGGTAAAAGGACAATGAGGAGATTGGCGACTGGTTTCTTCATGAGCGGGAGCATACTATATAAAAGAAACCACGACATGACTCTCCTACGATGCGTGGATGCCAAAGAGGCGAACCACATGATCGAGGAAGTCCACGAGGGTTCGTTTGGAATGCACGCCAATGGGCATGCTATGGCCAAGAAGATCCTGAGAGCAGGTTATTACTGGCTCACCATGGAAGGTGATTGCTGCGTCCATGTAAGGAAGTGCCACATGTGTCAATCGTTCGCGGACAATGTCAATGCTCCGCCACATCCTCTGAATGTCATGTCCACCCCTTGGGCTTTTTCCATGTGGGGAATAGATGTCATCGGGGCCATCGAACCCAAGGCTTCGAACGATCATCGCTTCATTCTCGTGGCGATAGATTATTTCACCAAGTGGGTCGAGGCGGCTTCCTACACCAATGTCACGAGGAGTGTAGTGGTCAGGTTCATAAAGAGGGAGCTGATTTGTCGGTATGAACTCCCTAGGAAGATCATTA
Source organism: Glycine max (assembly GCF_000004515.6). Taxonomy (NCBI): domain Eukaryota; kingdom Viridiplantae; phylum Streptophyta; class Magnoliopsida; order Fabales; family Fabaceae; genus Glycine; species Glycine max. Next base: position 26,787,578 of record NC_038247.2, read on the forward strand.
CTGACAATGGCACCAACCTGAATAACAAGATGATGCAGGAAATGTGTGCGGATTTCAAAATCCAGCATCACAACTCCACGCCCTACTGGACAAAGATGAACGGAGCCGTGGAAGCAGCCAACAAAAATATTAAGAAAATCATTCAGAAGATGACAGTATCATACAAAGATTGGCATGAGATGTTGCCTTTTGCCTGGCATGGATACTGAACTTCAGTGCGAACTTCTACCGGGGCAACGCCATATTCATTGGTTTATGGAATGGAATCGGTACTCCCATTTGAAGTAGAGATCCCTTCCCAGATGATACTAGCAGAATCGGGCTTAGAGGAATCAGAGTGGGCTCAAACACGCTATGACCAACTCAACCTTATTGAAGGTAAGCGCTTGATGGCCATGAGTCATGGGCGCCTGTATCAACAGAGAATGAAGAATGCGTTCGACAAGAAGGTACGCTTGCGCAAGTTCCATGAAGGAGACCTTGTGCTGAAAAAGATGTCTCTCGCTGTTAAGGATAGTCGAGGGAAGTGGGCCCCGAACTACGAAGGGCCTTTCGTTGTAAAAAGGGCTTTTTCTGGAGGAGCCCTGGTGCTTACCAAGATGGATGGCGAGGAGCTACCTTTACCTATGAACTCTGATGTTGTCAAGCGATACTATGCTTAGAATCTGGGGCACTTAAGGATGTCGCCGCATGTTATTTTATTTGTGTGTGTCTTCTTGGTTTCCCCCAGGGATTCCCGTCTACTGTATATCTCTCGTCAGAGTCTTTTAAAAGAGGAGAACGGGGTTTGAGGCTTTAGTCCTCACCTTGATTTTAAACCATGTGTTAGTTCGTAATAACCTGAGCCCTTTCGCTCAGTTCATGGGATGCCCCAAGCGCTTAAGTAAAACTGAACCTAACCAGCTTTCACTAATAAGATTATTGCATTTGAAGACATTCATGCATACGCATACGCATGCATATTTTGTGATAACAGGGGCAGAATCGTCTTAGGCCATGGTCAGAAGTCGAGACAAAGTTAACGGCAGAGGCCAATCAAGGTAAGTCGACGATGCGGTCATGATTTGCCACGCATTGTTGTTTCCTACTTTCAGGTACTAAGGAACGGACGCAAGTAGAGGCTAGGGTCACGACCGACAAATCATCGTCCCTTCCCGGCTCTGGGCAAGCGGAAAACGCCATTGCAAGGCAGCCTAGTATCCTTTTAAGTCACAGTAGTTATTTATGTTGTTTGTCTAAACTTAAAAATGGATGCCTAATCTACCTTGAGTGGGTTCGAAAAAGTGAACGCCAACCTGTAGAGGGCCATGGTTATGTTTCCCCTAAAAAAAATGGCAGGTTAGCTCACCTGGGCGAGCTGAGCTCGCCTAGGCGAGCAACCCCTGCACCAGAATATAAAAAACGAGGGAGGGGAACGTTTTTGCACTCAAAAACTTCCCCCCCTCATTCTAAAAGAGAGAGCTCACGGGACTCACGGTTTTTGCTCCCCCAAGACACCTTTGGTTGCATTTTTCTTTCATTTTTGGTACTCCTACTCACTCCAACAAGTAAGTATCTAATCCTTGAGCTTTCTAGCTTTCCATTGGTGTATTTTGATCTTCTTTTGGTGCTCTAAATTGTGGGAATGTGCTCAAATTTGTGGGGCAATTTTGGTTTGTTTTCATGCTTGATTGGTTTGAATTGAGGGGTTGTAGGGGATGGCCTTAGGCCTAGGGTGCATCCTAAAGCAATGCGGCATGCCATATTGCCCCCACTCTCTTGCTATTCATGCCTAAACATGCGCCCACCAAGTGCTCGGTGAAATGCCTCAATGGCATATGAGCATGGTTTTGTAAGCTTGGGATTGTGAGACTGTTTTATATATATAGGGACATCATGAAGGATTTAAAATGAGTGCTCGAATGCAATTTTAGGCCTAAGAACCCAAGCTTTTAATTTCAATGCAAGGAAGCATGACTTATGCCTAGGAATCTAAATTTTGGTTTTGAATGTGAAAAGGCATGAATATTAGGACATGCTTGAGAGGGTTTTTACTAGAATTTGGCTGCCCCATGAGGAATACTTTGCACTTAGGTAGCATGGAAAATACCTTTCAATGGTATGTATATATGTGAATATAGGTAACATGGAAAATACCTTTCAATGGTATGTATATATGTGAATATAGGTAGCATGGAAATACCTTGCAAAGTGTGTGAATATATGGCATAAAAATACCTTGCAAAGTGTGAATGAGTAGCAAAAATGCCTTTCAACATATGCATATTTGGGGATAGGTAGCATTAGGAGCCTTTTAGAAAATGTACCCATGTCAAAAATGGCATTAGGACGCTTCCCAAATGAATATATGATGTGGAATTGTCCCTCAAATGTATATAGATGGCATGAAAGTTCCTTTTCAAATGCAAGTATGTGCATGACGTGAGATTAGCTTTCCAATGTGCATATATGTATAAATAAATGTGAATGAAACAAAAAAAATTTGTATGTTAAATAAAATACTTCAAATGTGTGTAGGTAGTTTGTGATAGCAAAATACTTAGGATATGAACATATGTAATTTTGACGCAATGCCTTCAGCACGCGTATGTGTATTCTTTTCAAAAAAATATATGTGTGGTAACTAGAATATTTTGAATATCCTTGTATGTTGACATAAATAGTAGGATATTTTATGCATACGCATGTTTATAAATGTGTTACATTAAATGTATGCACAAGTTTGTTCTAAATCGGAAAGAATAGCATGTCGTTTTTGCGTTAAAATAAGCGTTTTCTTGTAAACTAACTTTCCAAATGTTTGTCTTCGCAGGAAATGGCTCCAAGAAAGCTTTCCATGAAGAGATCTAGGAAGGACGCCGCGGCCGAAGGGACTAGTGCCGCTCCCGAGTTCGATAGCCATCATTTCAGGAGCGCTGAGCACCAGCAGCGTTTCGAAGCCATCAAGGGATGGTCTTTCCACCGAGAGAGGCGCGTCCAGCTCAGGGATGACGAGTACATAGATTTCTAGGAGGAGATAGCTCGCCGGCGTTTGACGTCGCTGGTCACTCCCATGGCCAAGTTTGATCCGGATATAGTTCTCGAGTTTTATGCCAATGCTTGGCCTACGAAGGAGGGCGTGCGGGACATGCGGTCATGGGTAAGGGGCCAGTGGATTCCTTTTTATGTAGACGCCCTCAGCCAGTTCCTGGGATACCCGCTAGTGTTGGAGGAGGGCCAGAAGTGCGAGTATAGTCAGAGAAGGAACCGGGCCGATGGATTCGACGAGGAGGCCATTGTCCAGCTGCTATGCATACCAGGTCAGGATTTTTCCCGGACCGCTGTTGGGAGACGGGTGCGGATCATGCGCACCAACATGACTACCTTGACCGAGACATGGATGACGTTGCTGCTCAGCAACATCCTGCCCAGCGATCATAACTCCGACCTCCCTCTGCCGAAGTGTCAACTGGTGTATGCCATCCTGACACGGATGAGTGTCCATGTGGTTTAGTTGATCGCTGATGCCATTTATTTATTTGCAGGTATGCCGCCTACCAGGCACCCTCTAGACCCAGATAAGTCTAATAGGGCCCTGGGTTTTCCAACATTGATCACGGGTCTCTGCCAGTCGTTCGGGGTTCTCGTCACACCTAGTAAGGTGATTCGACCGCCGATCACCCGGGCCTTCATAGAGAAGTATTGCACGCCTAGACAGGCGCAGGGTGGCGCACCGCAGGCCCCAGACGCACCGCCGCCACCTCATCAGGCTGATCTGGCTGGGTCATTTGACATGGAGCGGTATTTACGGCATTTGGTTTGCCAACAGGCGGCAAACCACAGGGCGCATGTGCAGACCCATGACAGTCTCTACCAGCTCAGCCTCAGTCTGCAGAGCCAGGGTTTCGCTCCTTTTCCGTGCCCTACTCCAGATCAATTTAGGGCTGAGGTCGCATGTGATGGAAGCTTGCTTGTGGAGATTCTATGGAGGCTGGATCTTTGAGCTTCAATGAGGTCCTTTAATGGTGGTTTTCCACCATGGAGATGCAGCGGAAGACAAAGGAGAAGAGGGGAGAGGAGGCGCCATCCACTAGGGAATAAGCCATGGAAGAAGGAGCTTCACCACCAAGATGAGCCTTGGATAAGAAGCTTGGAAGGATGCTTCAATGGAGGAAAAGAAAGAGGGAGAGAAAGAGAGAGGGGGGAGCACGAAATTGAAGGAAGAAAAAAAGGGAGAGAAGTTGAACTTTGAGTTGTGTCTCACAAGACTCTCATTCATCAAAGTTACAACAAGTGTTACACATGCTTCTATTTATAGACTAGGTAGCTTCCTTGAGAAGCTTTCTTGAGAAAACTTCCTTGAGAAGCTTCTTTGAGAAAACTTCCTTGAGAAGCTAGAGCTTAGCTACACACACCCCTCTCATAACTAAGCTCACCTCCTTGAGAAGCTTCCTTAAGAAGATTCCTAAAGAAGCTAGAGCTTAGCTACACATACCTCTCTAATAGCTAAGTTCACCTCCTTGAGATGAGAAGCTAGAACTTAGCTACACACCCCCTATAATAGCTAAGCTCACCCCCATGACAAAAAATATGAAAATACAAAAAAAAGTCCTTACTACAAAGACTACTCAAAATGCCCCGAAATACAAGGCTAAAACCCTATACTACTAGAATGACCAAAATACAAGGCCCAGACGAAGGAAAAACCTATTCTAATATTTACAAAGATAAGCGGGCTCATACTTAGCCCATGGGCTCGAAATCTACCCTAAGGCTCATGAGAACCCTAGGGCCTTCCCTTGGATCTCTAGCCCAATCTACTTGGAGTCTTTTACCCAATGCCCTTACGGAGTAGGATTGCATCAGCATGGCCCGGAGATTGGCCCGAGGACCAGACAGAGGAGGCACCTGCAGAGGCTCCCGGTGATGGAGAGGAGGCCCGCATGGATGAGGAGATGACGGATTTGCTCGATTTCTTGGGAGGCAGCGGAGCCACGTGACCGAGGTCACCGCATTTTGGACATATCTGTTTTTGTTTTGATTAGTTTCTTATTAAATGTTTTCTGTTATTGCCTATATTACTGTTGACATTACTATTTTCTGTTTTGTTCATATGGTTACTAACGTTACTATCATTATTGTTCGTTTCTGTTAGAAATTTTTGGTGTTATGGCTCTCAGTTATTTCTTCACTATTTTCGTGCGTTTTTCGTTCACCTTGTGGTTAGACATAGGTAGGTAGTGTGCGCCCTTGTCCGCACGACCTTTTCAGATAGAAAAAAAGAAAGAAGAGAGTGGAAATGAACAAATAATAAATAACTTAAAAAGAGGAAAAAGAGGAAAAAGAAAAGAGAGCAAGTAAGAAAAGAAAAAGAAGGAAGGAAAAAGAAAACAATAAAAATAAAAAGTTGTCTAGCAAAAAAACAACATGCTTGTGAAAAGAGATAACTTCCAACTTTTCTTTGAAAGAATTCACTAATCATAACCAGTTTTTGAAAAAAAAATGTGTATACACTTGAAGGATGAACGCTGTGAAAAATTTCCCGAACACCCAAAATAGGCTCGGATAAATGCACAAATTGATAAAAGAACATATTTTGGAAACACTGGGTTGACTAGAATAGAGAAAATGAATTATGAGCCCTAGCATCACATGACCAAAAACTTTTCGACACTTGAGTGTCCACATAGGTGCATGCATGACTAGTTTTGCATAAAATTTCCAAATCATCATTGTTGCATTTGTGTCGTGGAAATAATGTGGGACATTCCCTTTTATCCTTGAACCGAACCCTGACATATATCATGTCCATCCATGCTACAAGCCTTGAGCCAAAATCCCGATTTACCATAAACCTTGCCCTCAGAAGAAAACAAAAGAGAAAGGAACTTCCCAATCAAAAGAGTGGGAGAAAGCAAAAAGAGAAAATTCCCCAATCAAAGAATGGGAGAAAGCAGAAACACAAAAAAGGGAAGAAAATTCCCGATCAAGGATCGGAAGAAAATAGAAGAAATATGCAGAAAGGTCTTCTGACCAGACGATGTCTGAACAATGCGGATTTGTCACCAAGAAAACATAAAAAGAAAGGAAACCACGACCTAAAGTGGTCCTCTCTCTTTGATTGCCAACCAAAATCCTGTGCGTCGGTGACTTGTTTGCCTCGCACTAAATAAAAAAACAGAAAAGGAAAAGGCCAAAAATATTCAAAGCCAAAATCCCACAAAAAACACCATTCCCAAGGAAAAGTCCTACTGATCCATGATCACATGTAGTCTTTGATTTGATAGGAAATAATTTGCAAAATCAAGTCATGGAATATCTATGGTTCGGAATTAGGATGAAACACTTACCTGTGTGAGATTGATACACTTTGAGTGATTTTCTTCTATTTTTGTTGAACCCAGTGTTTCCTCTAAATGGTAATTTAGAAATGGAATGCTAACATCCAAAATCTCATTTGTGGATATGAGAAGTTTTCATCAGCATACTCCCCTTTCCCGGTAGACACATTGTTTTTCATCCAAAAAAGCATATGTTGCTCTGATTAGTTGGAAGTTTTCTCTCTTTACTAAAGCATGTTCGCATTTTTAGTGAAGAAAACACCGAGACTATTTTTAGTCTCACAAGTTAGCCAGAACTACGTAGGCCTGAGTTCCTCATTGAGGATACGTAGGAGCAAGAGCCTCGCTTTTGTCGGCCGCCCCCACAATTTCTGTCATACTGACACTGGAGTCACGGGACATGCGGAGATACCCGAGTGGTTATCTGTAAAAACTTTCTTTTGCTATCTCTAAGACTCAATGCATGATAGCACGCAGAGACAAACGTCGTCCTCTGCACCCTTTGTCAATCACGGCCAACAAGCCCGTTGACACGCGGAGATTTACGTCATCTTCCACGCAGACAAATTCTGTCATACTGACACTGGAGTCACGTGACATGCGGAGATACCCGAGTGGTTAACCGTAAAAACTTTCTTTTGCTATCTCTAAGACTCAAAGCATGATAGCACGCAGAGACTAACGTCATCTTCTGCACCCTTTGTCAATCGTGGCCAACAAGCCCGTTGACACGCAGAGATTTACGTCATCTTCCACGCAGACAAATTTTGTCATACTGACACTGGACTCACGTGACATGCAGAGATACCCAAGTGGTTATCCGTAAAAACTTTCTTTTGCTATCACTAAGACTCAAAGCATGATAGCAAGCTGAGTGGGTAAACGCGTAGATACAGATTCTGCGCCCTTTATCATTCAGGAACAACAAGCTGAGTGGGTAAACGCGTAGATACGGATTCTGTGCCCTTTATCATTCAGGAACGACAAGCTGAGTGGGTAAACGCGTAGATACAGATTCTGCACCCTTTATCATTCAGGAACAACAAGCTGAGTGGGTAAACGCGTAGATACAGATTCTTTGCCCTTTATCATTCATGAACGACAAGCTGAGTGGGTAAACGCGTAGACAAATTATGGTCATTCTGCGTCTTGTATCAACCAAGAGGAGCAAATTCGACTGTCAGGATGATGTGTCGGTACTGATCGTTTTTAAATTTTTGCAGGTTCCACTGGCAGGGAGGTTCACTGGTCGAACGGTGTTTTGCTCGAATGAAATTAGTGTCTTATCTTTACTTCCTTTTTATCTCCAATAAAAGACAAGTAAAGAGGGGCAACTGTCATACCCTAATTTCGTCCGGGGACCATCCGTTGGTTGGATGTGACCCTCGTTTAACCACTTCAAGGTACTTGGCGCCCATCGTTAGGCAATTCATGAAGTTTCGTGACGTGCCGGAAGTCAAAAGAAGGCATTGTAGCACAATCCGTGGAGTTCCGCGACATGTCGGAAATTAAAAGGAAGTGTTAATGCGCAATCTGCAAAGTTTCATAACATTCCAGAAGGCAAAGAAGGGATGATTACATAATCCATAAGGTTTCGTAACATTACGGAAAGAAAACAAGCATCGTTACGAAATTCGTAAAGTTTCGTAACGTTACGGAAAAAGAATCACCAAAAAAAAGGTAGGGGGTGTACTTAGTAAAAATGGGGGTGCAAATAGCAACAAGGCACACAAGGGCCTTCCAGAAAATTCCTCCAGAAGGCGGTTGCTTCTGAAGGAAGCAACCTAGCTCGCCTGGGCGAGCTGGGTGGCAAGCATCTCCCCCATTTTCCTATAAATAGGGGGAGAAGTGAAGAGGAAAATGGTTCAGCCCTCTTGGTAATTCGAGAATCACTTGAAATTAGTGAAAAAAATTGGTTCCGTGAAGAAAATCCAAGCCGAGGCGCTTCCGTAACGTTTCCGTGGGTGATTTCGCGAAGATTTTCAACCGTCCTTCAATGTTCTTCGTTCGTTCTTCATCGTTATTCGGTCTTCAACCGGTAAGTACCCGAAATCGATCTTTTCAATTCATTCTATGTACCCTTAGTGGTCCTCATTTGTTTTCACGTGCTTTTATTTTCATTTCATTTACTTTTCGTACCCCCTTTTGACTTGCTTTAGTCATTTGCTTAAGTCATTTTCTCGCCTAATAAAAAATAAAATAAATTTCCACCGATCATTTGAATTGTAATATCCATTAATTTCTGTTAAAATGAAATCCGACCGTTTGGTCATGCCATAACTATGTTGGAAACCAAAAAGAGGTAAAATAATAATATAATAATAAAAAATATCTTTTAGTAAAATAAACCAAAAAAAAAGCAATCTGACATTTCTCTTTGGGATTTCTCTTTCTTGATTGAATCGACTAATCACCAAAGTGAAACTAAGGCTAAAATCAAGTCATGAACCAAAACTTTTGTCATCGCCTAAAAATGCCGTTTTCAAAAGTCCAACACCTTGAAATGGTCTTTTTCGCTTTTATTGGTTAAGTGTAGATTTCTGAAGGCCTAAAATCAACATGTGACTTTACTACCTCTTTCAAAAAATAAAGAGATCATTAATGGTTCAATGCCTTAATGGTCCAACGCCTTAAATGACCTTCCATTCAATAAAAACATATTTTCCAAAGAAGGATAAAAACAACTTAACCAAACACTTTGTGCACAAAGAACTACGTAGGTCTGATTTCCTTATTGCAATTAAGGAATACGTAGGAGCAAGGGAAATACCCTCATCAACCACAAAAAGATAAAAAATATGAAAAGGAATAAAAACGTAAAAGGGAACATAAAATTGAAGTCATGTTTGCACATTTAAAAGGTTGTCGTCTCTTGTGACGGACGCGTGGGGTGCTAATACCTTCCCCGTGCGTAAATACAACTCTCAAACCTTTCACTTAAAGTTCGTAGATCATCTCTTTTCGGGTTTTTCCGACGTTTTCCTCAAATAAATGTTGGTGGCGACTCCGCGTGTATTCCTTTCTTGGAACACGCTCTCGCGAGTCTCGCGTCGCCCTACCCCCGAAAGGTAGGTTGCCACATAGTCTAAGGAGTCGTCTCCTATGATGAAGAGTCATCACTATTCGCTGTCCCTCCAGGGCCGCTCTCCTCTGTAGAGTCTGCCTCAGATGCTGACATAACATCCTCTAGAGAATCAACATCAGGGAGTGGGTCCTCATCATCCTCTAGGAAGTCAAGGGCATCCACAGCAGGTTCAGGAGGTAACTCCTTTGGGTCCTCTTCAAGATCCTCTTCAGAGGATGACACCTCTATCACTTGAACCGGCTCAACTAGTCGATATGGTGTAGGTGTAGGTAGTATCCACTCCATAGGCTGCTGAAGTGTGTTGCGGGTTCCTTCGAATGTACTAATGAAGTAGCAGTGAGTCGAATATTGCCATGGAATCGACACCTCTCATTGCCTTCGAGGGTCTCCCAAACACCCTCTAGGCACTCCATCACAACACGATCATGGATCAACTGCGCTGCCATCGCGATCTACAAGAGACGAAAGAAAGAGGGTAGACTCTTTCACAAGAAATCTAACTACACAAGTAACATTACAATGCGTCCCATATCGGCTACGCATAGTCAAAATGTCTTTCTCAAGGGATTTCCTCTCTGGTAATCGATTACCAAAGTATGTAATCGATTACCAGTGCCCAAAAACGAATTACACAGCCTTTGCACATTGGAAACTAAAAATTACACTGTGTAATCGATTACCAGTAGCAGGTAACACTGTGTAATCAATTACACCCAACTGGTAATCGATTACCAGAAGCCATTTAACATCCTGTCTCCATTTTTAAGCCTTGTAATCAATTACCCACAAATGGTAATCGATTACCAGAGGCTAATTTCCAGATACCACCCAAGATACATAGCTGGCCAGCCACCACACAAGCCTCCTTGCTTCGTGGACTTTGTTCTTTTATTGGTTGACTGCCAGGAGCTCGCCTGCTTAGGTACGTCACAGGTTCTCACTAACTGACTATGCCCGGGTTGGGTCGGGATTAGTCACAATAGCACCCCACCTGACGTCCCCAAGGTCTCCTGACCCCCGCGACATATCTCTAGGTACCACTTTGTGGTCAACAAACAAAAGTAGGAAGACTGACTCTTCCACGCTTTCTCACATCAAGCTTATTGGATTATGGGGCACCCGTCATATGTGGTACTAGGTGGCGATCGGGCGATGACGCAAATCAACTCTCTCACTTCCACAAGTCAAACATAAACACACCATCCCCAGTTGCCCACCTTCAAATTGAGCTCACGCACTCCTACGTAGCCCTTATCCTCGTTCCTCTCAGCACCAGGTCCCCATCAACCCCTCCAAGCTTCCACAATATCCCAACAATTCAATTCCAATTATCATGAAACTACCCTAAACCAAGAAAACAGAGTAGAGGCAGAAAACTCTGCTCAAAACTCATTCAAACTCCACAGTTTTTCCTACTCAAATTCCCCAGTAACATTCTCTTCGTTCCGATTCGTTAACCATTGGATCGCCTTAAAATTTTACTGGTGGTTCCTAGTACATAAATCTACATTTTGACCGTTGGGATCTGCTAGAAAATATCTAGAACACGAGATGTACTACCTTTCCCATGACTAGTGTTGCACAACCATTTTTCTGCACATTTGGTCAAGTTTGCTGCACAATTTGACAACTTTTACTGCACAATTTGGCAGATTTCGAAATCCAACTTGCATACATCCAATTTTACTCAAATTGGATCCTGCAAGGCTTAAATCATGTATAAATCATACTCAAGTTAAAAACAAACCTCAAATCAAGGTAAATCAAATTATCCAAAACCCCTCAATTTAGTGAATTCTCTAGGTTTGAAAGGTGAAAATCAGAATTGGGTAATTTTGGGGTAAACTCTCATCTCAATTAAGTCTATAACATTGATTTAGACTTGCTCAAACTGGTTTTAGGGTGAAAACTCCACCTATTCAAAATTTGTCCTCTCAACACCCAATTTACCCTAGAAATGGCTCTTTTCTTTCACATTTGTCACTCATTTTCTCATCTGCTCTGCCCAAGCATTCCTACAAGTCCTAATTGACATTCTAAACTAGAATCAACTCACTTTAGGTTCCAATTTCCACTAACCCCAAATTTGGCTTTCTAACCCTCAAAATCTCACACTTTTCCACTCACAACACTACCATTCTCACATTTAACCCTAAGATAACTCTCTTCATCATCTCTACCAGTTTTCTATCAACATTTTAAGCATACATATATCACAAAGCATCATCATAAAACCCTAAATCAGCATGGGTAATTTTTCTCACATCAAACATGTCAAGTTTAGCATGATTTCAACAAATTCCTTCACAAATAACTACCCTAAGGCAATAACCTAGTAGAACTATCCATCATAGCTCCCAAACCCAACACCCACGAATTTCAAGTGAGAAGAAGTCCACCCATACCTGAAATTTGAAGCCCCACAAGTAGAGGTGTGCTCCAAGACTCCAAAAATGGCTTCTCCTTGCAATTTGGAGTAGAAATGAAGAGGAATTTTGGAGCTTCAATGGAGGTGACAATGGTGGAGAAGAAGAAAGAAGAAAAGCAACGTGGAAGGGAGGAAAAGCTTCTGAAATTTTTGAAGAAGGAGAGAGAAGGTTTGGCTTTTTGTACAAAAAGGTTTTTTTTCTTTTAAAAGCAATGCCACATGTCTCATTTTAAGTGGAGCAAAAAGGGCCCACCTTTTTCCCTTGATTTGACTTCATACTCTGCCACAAAGGAGAAAAAAAATTGACCTTTTGGATGCTGAAATCCTGCCTCGGTTTGTGTGCCACCTCTCTGGTTCTAGTTCCTCGCGTTTCTCTGCACTCGTCGGGGCCCATTTTCGAAAGTAGGCAATATATATATCAAAATGCTCAGAATGAGACCCTGAGTGTGGTTTAGAGGTTGGTTTTGTAAAATTTTAAGTTTCACGCAAAATGATAATTTTTAGACTAATTAATTGCAAATTATTCTATAACCGCTCGGTTATGGGTTACTCTTTGTTAATTAGCCTAACCCGCGTATCTTTCCCCCAATGTACATATTTCTACCAAGAATATATATATATATATATATATATATATATATATATATATATATAATTATTTAGATGTAACACTTACAAAATTTCGGGTAGAAATTCTAGGATGTCACACAACCCGGGCATAGTCAGTCAGATGGAACCTGTGACGTACTTAAGCAGGCGAGCTCTTGGCAGTCAACCAATAAAAGAACAAAGTCCACGAAGCAAGGAGGCTTGTGTGGCGGCTGGCCAGCTATTTATCTTGGGTGTTATCTGAAAAATACCCTCTAGTAATCGATTACCATTCGTGGGTAATCGATTACAGGGTTTAAAAATTGAAAGAGGATGTTCAGTAGCTTCTGGTAATCGATTACCAATTGTGTGTAATCGATTACATAGTGTTACCTGCTACTGGTAATCGATTACCATTTATGTGTAATCGATTACACAGTGTAACTTTTAGATTCCAATGTGCAAAGGCTGTGTAATTTGTTTTTGGGCACTGGTAATCGATTACATACTTTAGTAATCGATTACCAGAGAGGAAATCCCTTGAAAAAGACATTTTGACTATGCGTAGCCGTTATGGGACGCATTGTATTGTTACCTGTGTAGTTAGATTTCTTGTGAAAGAGTCTACCCTCTTTCTTTTATCTCTTGTAGATCGCGATGGCAGCGCAGTTGATCCATGATCGTATTGTGATGGAGTGCCTAGAGGGTGTTTGGGAGACCCTCGAAGGAAATGAGAGGTGCCGATTCCGTGACACAATTCGACTCACTGCTACTTCACTAGTACATCCGGAGCAACCCGCACGCACACTTCAGCAGCCTGTGGAGTGGATACTACCTACACCTACTCCATATCGACTAGTTGAGCCGGTTCAAGTGATAGAGGTGTCATCCTCTGAAGAGGATCTTGAAGAGGACCTAGAGGAGTTACCTCCTGAACCTATTGTGGATGCCCTTGACTTCGCAGAGGATGATGAGGACCCACTCCCTGATGTTGATTCTCCAGAGGATATTATGTCAGCATCTGAGGTAGATTCTACATAGGAGAGTGGCCCTGGAGGGACAGCGAACAGTGACGACTCTTCATCGTAGCATACGGCTCCTTAGATTAGGCGTACATACTTTCTGTGGGTGGGTGTATCTAGTTAAGACTGCTAGGTTTACTCTTTTGATTTTTGGGTGGGTATACCTCTTGTATAGAAATTTTGATGATTGTATATATTGTGGCTGAAGCCACCACAGTTGTTACCTTTGCTCTGGATGTCACTGTGCTATTTTGCAAACTCCCATATTTTGGAAAGTTTTAGATGATGAAAACAATTATGTTTTATCTTGTTATTTGAAAAAGAAATGTTAACGAACTTTATTTGAAAAGAGTTTACCGACCATGCCTTATTATTTCTTACGAGACGACCTAAAATGATGGCTGGTATATTTTTGAAAGAGAAAAATAGTTTGGAAATTATGAGTGATCAGAAAGAAATGAATCCGAATAGAGTTGTGAACTGGCCATTAAGGACTCTACAGAGATAATTTTCCTTCTGAATTTAATTAGCGTGAAATGAATAACAGTACGAAAAAAAAAGAGAGAAAAGAAAAAAAAATTCCCATGGTTTCTGCGATTTGATTTATTACTATTAAACCAGTCATTATTTAGGGACGCCACAATAAGCGTTTGAATTTGCTCAGAGCATCTGTTTTCAATTTTGAGAGTCTCGATATATTACGAGACTCAATCGTACATCTGAATAAAAAGTTATTATTGTTTGAATTTGCTAAGAGCTTCTGTTTTAAATTTCGAGCGTTTCGATATATTACGAGACTCAATCAGACATCCGACTAAAAATTTATTGTCGTTTGAATTTGCTCAGAGCTTCTGTTTTCAATTTCGAGTGTCTCGATATATTACGGAACTCAATCGAACATCCGAATGAAAAGTTATTGTCGTTTAAATTTGCTCAGAGTTTCTTCTTTCAATGTCGAGCTTCTCGATATATTGCGGTTTCAATATGTTACAAGCTTCAGCTTTTAATTTTAAGCGTCTCGATATATTACGGGACTCAATCAGACATCCGAATAAAAATTTATTGTCGTTTGAATTTGCTCAGAGCTTCTGTTTTCAATTTCGTGTGTCTCGATATATTACGGGACTCAATCAGACATCTGAATGAAAAGTTATTGTCAGTTGAATTTGCTTAGAGCTTTTGGTTTCAATTTCGAGTGTCTCGATATATTATGGGTCTCAATCGGACATCGAAGTAAAAAGTTATTATCGTTTGAATTTGCTTTGAGCTTTTTTTTTCAATTTCGAGCGTCTCGAAATATTAAGGGACTCAATCAGACATCCGAGTTAAAATTTATTGTCATTTGAATTTGCTCAAAGTTTCTTCTTTCAATTTCGAGCTTCTCGATATATTGCGGTTTCAATATGCTACAAGCTTCAGCTTTCAATTTCGAGCGTCTCGATATATTATGGGACTCAATCAGACTTCTGAATTAAAAGTTATTATCGTTTGAATTTGCTCAGAGGTTTTGTTTTCAATTTTGAGCGTCTCGATATATTATGTGACTCAATCAGACATCCAAGTGAAAAGTTATAATCGTTTGAATTTTCTCAGAGCTTGTTTTTTCTATTTCGAGCGTCTTGAAATATTAAGGGACTTAATCAGACATCTGAGTAACAATTTATTGTCGCTTGAATTTGCTCAGAGTTTCTTCTTTCAAGTTCGAGCGTCTCGATATATTGCGGTTTCAATATGCTAAAAGCTTCAGTTTCCAATTTCCAGCATCTCGATATATTATAGGACTCAATCGGACGTCTGAAAAGAATTATTGTCGTTTTAATTTGCTCAGAGCATCTATTTTCAATTTCGATCGTCTCGATATATTACGAGACTGAATCAGACATCCGAATAAAAAGTTATTAATGTTTGAATTTGCTCAGAGCTTCTGTTTCCAATTTCGAGCGTCTCGATATAATATGGGACTCAATCGGACATCCAAGTGAAAAGTTATAATCGCTTGAATTTTCTCAAAGCTTCTTTATTCAATTTCGAGCGTCTTGAAATATTAAGGGACTCAATCAGACATACGAGTTAAAATTTATTGTCATTTTAATTTGCTATGAGCTTTCTTTTTCAATTTCAAACGTCTCGATATATTACGAGACTTAATCGCACATCCGAGTAACGAGTTACTGTTGTTTGAGTTTGCTACGAGTATTCATTTTCCACTTTGAGCGTCTCGATATATTACGGGACTCAATCAGACATTGGAATAAAAATTAATTGTCGTTTGAATTTGCTCAGAGCTTCTGTTTTCAATTTCGAGCGTCTCGATATATTACGAGACATAATCGGACATCAAAATAAAAAGTTATTGTAATTTGAATTTGCTCAGAGCTTCTGTTTTCAATTTCGAGCGTCTCGATATATTATGGGACTCAATCAGACATCCAAGTGAAAAGTTATTATCGTTTGAATTGGCTTAGTGCTTGCGTTTTCAATTTCGAGCGTCTCGATATATTATGGGACTCAATCGGACATCCAAGTAAAAAGTTATTATCGTTTGAATTTGCTCTGAGCTTCTTTTTCAATTTCGAGCGTCTCGAAATATTAAAGGACTCAATCAAACTTCCGAGTTAAAATTTATTGTCATTTTAATTTGCTCAGAGTTTCCTCTTTCAATTTCGAGTGTCTTGATATATTGCGGTTTCAATATGCTACAAGCTTCCATTTTCAATTTCGAGCGTCTCGATGTATTACGGGGCTTAATCGGACATCCGAGTAAAGTATTACTGTCATTTGAATTTGCTACGAGTATTCATTTTTAATTTCGAGCATTTTTATATATTATAGGACTCAGAGGGAAATCGGAGTAAAATATTATTGTGGCTTGAATTTTCTCAGAGGTTCTGTTTTCAGTTTCAAGCGTCTCAAAATATTAAGGAACTCAATCAAACATCTGAATGAAAAGTTATCGTCGTTTGAATTTGCTCAAAGCTTTTGTTTTCAATTTCGAGTGTCTTGATATATTATGGGTCTCAATCGGACATCCAAGTAAAAAGTTATAATCGTTTGAATTTGCACAGAGCATCTGTTTTCAATTTTGAGAGTCTCGATATATTACGAGACTCAATCGGATATCCGAATAAAAAGTTATTATTGTTTGAATTTGCTTTGAGTTTTTGTTTTCAATTTCGAGCATTTCGATATATTATGGGACTCAATCAGACATCCAAATAAAAATGTATTGTCGTTTGAATTTGCTCAGAACTTTTGTTTTCAATTTCGAGTGTCTCGATATATTATGGGTCTCAATCGAACATCCAAGTAAAAAGTTATTATCGTTTGAATTTGCTTAGAGCTTATTTTTTCAATTTCGAGCGTCTCGAAATATTAAGGGACTCAATCAGATATTCGAGTTAAAATTTATTGTCATTTGAATTTGCTCAGAGTTTCTTCTTTCAATTTCGAGCTTCTCGATATATTATGGTTTCAATATGCTACAAGCTTCAGTTTTCAATTTCGAGCGTCTCGATATATTTTCGGACTCAATCGGACTTCCGATTAAAAAGTTATTGTTGTTTCAATTTGCTCAAAGCTTCTGTTTTCAATTTCGAGCGTCTCGATGTATTAAGGGACTCAATCGAACATCCGAGTAAAGTGTTACTGTCGTTTGAATTTGCTACGAGTATTGATTTTTAATTTCAAGCATTTTTATATATTACAAGACTCAGAGGGTAATCTAAGTAAAATGTTATTGCGGCTTGAATTTTCTCAGAGCTTCTGTTTTCAATTTCAAGCATCTCGATATATTACGGGACATAATCGGACATCGGAATAAAAAGTTATTGTAATTTGAATTTGCTCAGAGCTTCTGTTTTCAATTCCGAGCGTTTCGATATATTATGGGACTCAACCAGACATCCAAGTGAAGAGTTATTGTCATTTGAATTTGCTCAGAGCTTCAGTTTCGAATATCGAGGATCTTGATATATTACGGTATTCAATCGGACATCCGAATGAAAAGTTATTGTTGTTTCAATTTGCTCAAAGCTTCTGTTTTCAATTTCGAGCGTCTCGATGTATTAAGGAATTCAATCAAACATCCAAGTAAAAATTTATTGTTGTTTGAATTGGCTTCGAGCTTGCGTTTTCAATTTCGAATACCTCGATATATTACAGGACTCAATCAAACATCCGAGTAAAGAGTTATTGTCGTTTGAATTTGCTCAGAGCTTCTGTTTCGAATATCGAGGATCTCGATATATTACGGTACTCAATCGGACATCCGAATGAAAAGTTATTGTTGTTTAAATTTGCTCAGAGCATCTATTTTCAATTTTGAGCATCTCGATATATTATGGGACTAATTCGGACATCCAAATAAAAAGTTATTGTCGTTTGAATTTTCTCAAAGCTTCTAATTTCAATTTCGAGCATGTCGATATATTATGGGTCTCAATCGGACATCCAAGTAAAAAGTTATTATCGTTTGAATTTGCTCTGAGATTCTCTTTCAATTTCGAGCGTCTCGAAATATTAAGGGACTCAATCAGACATACGAGTTAAAATTTATTGTTGTCTTAATTTGCTATGAGCTTTCGTTTTCAATTTCAAACGTCTCGATATATTACGAGACTTAATCGGACATCCGAGTAACGAGTTACTGTTGTTTGAATTTGCTACGAGTATTCATTTTCATCTTCGAGCGTTTTGATATATTACGGGACTTAATTGGACATCCGAATAAAAAGTTATTGTCGTTTGAATTTGCTCAGAGCTTCTGTTTTCAATTTCGAGCGTCTCGATATATTACGGGACTCAATCAAACATCCGAATAAAAACGTTATTGGCGTTTGAATTTGCACAGAGTTTTTGTTTTCAATCACAAGCCTCTCAATATTTTATGGGACTCAATCGGACATCCGAATGAAAAGTTATTGTCGTTGGAATTTGCTCAGACCTTTTGTTTTCAATTTCGAGTGTCTCGATATATTATGGGTATCAATCGAACATCCAAGTAAAAAGTTATTATCGTTTGAATTTGCTCTGAGCTTCTTTTTTTAATTTCGAGCGTCTCGAAATATTAAGGGACTCAATCAGACATACGAGTTAAAATTTATTGTCGTTTTAATTTGCTATGAGCTTTCTTTTTCAATTTCAAACGTCTCGATATATTATGAGACTTAATCGGACATCCGAGTAACGAGTTACTGTTGTTTGAATTTGCTACGAGTATTCATTTTCATCTTCGAGCGTTTTGATATATTACGGGACTTAATTGGACATCCGAATAAAAAGTTATTGTCGTTTAAATTTGCTCAGAGTTTTTGTTTTCAATTTCGAGCGTCTCGATATATTACGAGACTCAATCAAACATACAAATAAAAAAGTTATCGGCGTTTGAATTTGCTCAAAGTTTTTGTTTTCAATCACAAGCGTCTCGATATATTATGGGACTCAATCGGACATCCGAATAAAAATTTCTTGTCATTTGAATTTGCTCACAGCTGCTATTTTTACTTTCGAGTGTCTCGATATATTACGAGACTCAATCGAACATCCGAATGAAAAGTTATTGTCGTTTGAATTTGCTCAGAGCTTTTGTTTTCAATTTCGAGTGTCTCGATATATTATGGGTATCAATCGGACATCCAAGTAGAAAGTTATTATTGTTTGAATTTGCTTAGAGCTTATTTTTACAATTTTGAGCGTCTCGAAATATTAAGGGACTCAATCAGACATCCGAGTTAAAATTTATTGTCGTTTGAATTTGCTCAAAGTTTATTCTTTCAATTTTGAACATCTCGATATATTACGGGACTCAATCAGACATCCGAATAAAAATTTATTGTCGTTTGAGTTTGCTCAGAGCTTCTTTTTTCAATTTCGTGTATCTCGATATATTACGGGACTCAATCGGATATCCGAATGAAAAGTTATTGTAGTTTGAATTTGCTTAGAGCTTATGGTTTCAATTTCGAGTGTGTCGATATATTATGGGTCTCAATCGGACATCCAAGTAAAAAGTTATTATCGTTTGAATTTGCTCTGAGATTCTTTTTTCAATTTCGAGTGTCTCGAAATATTAAGAGACTCAATCAGACATCCGAGTTAAAATTTATTGTCGTTTGAATTTGCTCAGAGTTTCTTCTTTCAATTTCGAGCTTCTCGATATATTGCGGTTTCAAAATGCTACATGCTTCAGCTTTCAATTTTGAGCGTCTCGATATATTATGGGACTCAATCGGACATCCGATTAAAGAGTTATTGTCGTTTGAATTTGCTCAGAGCATCTGTTTTCAATTTCGATCGTCTCGATATATTACGAGACTCAATCAGACATCTGAATTAAAAGTTATTATCGTTTGAATTTGCTCAGAGGTTCTGTTTTCAATTTCGAGCGTCTCGATATATTATGGGACTCAATCAGACATCCAAGTGAAAAGTTATAATCGTTTGAATTTTCTCAGAGCTTCTTTTTTCTATTTCGAGCATCTTAAAATATTAAGGGACTCAATCAGACATCTGAGTGAAAATTTATTGTCGCTTGAATTTGCTCAGAGTTTCTTCTTTCAAGTTCGAGCTTCTCGATATATTGCAGTTTCAATATGCTACAAGCTTCAGTTTTCAATTTCGAGAGACTCGATATATATTTGGGGACTCAATCGGATTTCCGATTAAAAAGTTATTGTTGTTTCTATTTGCTCAAAGCTTCTGTTTTCAATTTCGAGCGTCTCGATGTATTAAGGGACTCAATCGGACATCCGAGTAAAGTGTTACTGTCGTTTGAATTTGCTACGAGTATTGATTTTTAATTTCAAGCATTTTTATATATTACAAGACTCAGAGGGTAATCTAAGTAAAATGTTATTGCGGCTTGAATTTTCTCAGAGCTTCTGTTTTCAATTTCAAGCATCTCAAAATATTAAGGAACTCAATCAAACATCCGAGTGGCTGTTAGACCTTGAACTAACACTATTTTAGTGGATTTCCTCCCTGGCTTGGTAGCCCCCAGATGTAGGTGAGGTTGCACCGAACTGGGTTAACAATTCTCTTGTGTTATTTACTTGCTTAAACTGTGCACACTGTCAAATACAATCTGCATGTTCTGAAGCGTGATGTCGTGACATCCTGTACGACATCTGTCCCCAGTATCAGAATTTCAATTGATTTTTAATTTCGAGAATTTTTATATATTACAAGACTCAGAGGGAAATCTAAGTAAAATGTTATTGCGGCTTGAATTTTCTCAGACCTTCTATTTTCAATTTCAAACGTCTCAAAATATTAAGGAACTCAATCAAACATCCAAGTAAAAAGTTATTGTTGTTTGAATTGGCTTCGAGCTTGCGTTTTCATTTTCGAGTGCCTCGATATATTACAGGACTCAATCAAACATCCGAGTAAAGAGTTATTGTCGTCTGAATTTGCTTAGAGCTTCTGTTTTGAATATCGAGGATCTCGATATATTACGGTACTCAATCGGACATCCGAATGAAAAGTTATTGTCGTTTGAATTTGCTCAGACCATCTATTTTCAATTTTGAGCATCTCGATATATTACGGGACTAATTCGGACATCCGAATAAAAAGTTATTGTCATTTGAATTTTCTCAAAGCTTCTATTTTCAATTTCGAGCAGGTCGATCTATTACGGCTCGACATCAGACATCTGAATAGAAAGTTATTGTCATTTGAATTTCCTCAGAGCTTCTGTTTTCAATTTCGAGCGTCTCGATATATTACGGGACTCAATCAAACATCCGAATAAAAAAGTTATTGGCGTTTGAATTTGCTCAGAGTTTCTGTTTTCAATCTCAAGTGTCTTGATATATTATGGGACTCAATCGGACATTCGAATAAAAATTTCTTGTCATTTGAATTTGCTCAGAGCTTCTATTTTTAATTTCGATTGTTTCGATATATTACGAGACCCAATCGAACATCCAAATGAAAAGTTATTGTCGTTTGAATTTGCTCAGAGCTTTTGTTTTCAATTTCGAGTGTCTCGATATATTATAGGTATCAATCGGACATCCAAGTAGAAAGTTATTATCGTTTGAATTTGCTTAGAGCATATTTTTTTCAATTTCGAGTGTCTTAGAATATTAAGGGACTCAATCAGACATTCGAGTTAAAATTAATTGTCGCTTGAATTTGGTCAAAGTTTCTTCTTTCAATTTTGAGCGTCTCAATATATTACGGGACTCAATCGGACATCCGAATAAAAATTTATTGTCGTTTGAATTTGCTCAGAGTAAAGTGTTACTGTCGTTTGAATTTGCTACTAGTATTGATTTTTAATTTCGAGAATTTTTATATATTACAAGACTCAGAGGGAAATCTAAGTAAAATGTTATTGCGGCTTGAATTTTCTCAGACCTTCTAATTTCAATTTCGAACGTCTCAAAATATTAAGGAACTCAATCAAACATCCAAGTAAAAACTTATTGTTGTTTGAATTGGCTTCGAGCTTGCGTTTTCAATTTCGAGTGCCTCGATATATTACAGGACTCAATCAAACATCCGAGTAAAGAGTTATTGTCATTTGAATTTGCCTAGAGCTTCTGTTTCCAATATCGAGCAGCTCGATATATTACGGTACTCAATCGGACATCCAAATGAAAAGTTATTGTCGTTTCAATTTGCTCAGAGTTTCTTCTTTCAATGTCGAGCTTCTCGATATATTGCGGTTTCAATATGCTACAAGCTTCAGCTTTCAATTTTAAGCGTGTCGATATATTACGGGACTCAATCAGACATTGGAATAAAAATCAATTGTCGTTTGAATTTGCTCAGAGCTTCTATTTTCAATTTCGAGCGTCTCGATATATTACGGGACATAATCGGACATCGGAATAAAAAGTTATTGTAATTTGAATTTGCTCAGAGCTTCTGTTTTCAATTTCGAGCGTCTCGATATATTATGGGACTCAACCAGACATCCAAGGGAAAAGTTATTATCATTTGAATTGGCTTAGGGCTTGCGTTTTCAATTTCGAGCGTGTCGATATATTATGGGACTTAACCGGACATCCAAGTAAAAATTTATTATCGTTTGAATTTGCTCTGAGCTTCTTTTTTCAATTTCGAGCGTCTCGAAATATTAAAGGACTCAATCAAACATCCGAGTTAAAATTTATTGTCATTTTAATTTGCTCAGAGTTTCCTCTTTCAGTTTCGAGTGTCTTGATATATTGCGGTTTCATTATGCTACAAGCTTTCATTTTCAATTTCGAGCGTCTCGATGTATTACGGGGCTTAATCGGACATTCGAGTAAAGTGTTACTGTCGTTTCAATTTGCTACGAGTATTCATTTTTAATTTCGAGCATTTTTATATATTCTAGGACTCAGAGGGAAATCCGAGTAAAATATTATTGCGGCTTGAATTTTCTCAGAGCTTCTGTTTTCAATTTCAAGCGTCTCAAAATATTAAGGAACTCAATCAAACATCCGAATGAAAAGTTATTGTCGTTTGAATTTGCTCAAAGCTTTTGTTTTCAATTTCGAGTGTCTCGATATATTATGGGTCTCAATCGGGCATCCAAGTAAAAAGTTATAATCGTTTGAATTTGCTCAGAGTTTCTTCTTTCAATTTCGAGCTTCTCGATATATTGCAGTTTCAATATGCTACAAGCTCTTCCCTACTCTTTTAATTTCCGTTGTGCACTTTAATTGCTGCTTTTACTTTGGTTAAGTTTCTTTTCTATTCTTTATTTTCTTAACAACATAGTAAAATCCTACGAAGGGTAATTTTTAATTAGTAAAGGTCTAGTAATAATTAATTCAACCCCCATTTCTTAATTATTCTGAGGCCACTTGATCCAACATAAGGATATTAAAAAGACTAATTGGTTAAGTCTAGGATTTGTGCTCTCTTAGAATTTAAGCCTTTGAATCCTAGAAAAACCAATATATTCTTGTAGCCCAACCTCATTACAAGCCAATAAAAGTCCTTCTAATTCAATTTGTGCATTTCTGACTTTATGACATGAGATGAAGTTCGAAGATTGGACCTCTTGCTAGTCGTTATGTGCTTGGGTGAAACAAAAGCCATGAGATTTCAGTTAAGCATCTTTCCATGAAATATGTCTCTTGTCTAGCTTTATTTAGTTGCGTTTCTTACTAACATGTTCTTTTCTCTGAAAAACTACATGCCTTGTGAAAAACAATTGATAAAGGCATTTTTTGTTTCATTTTTATCATGCAACTAATATTTTAGGAGTTACACACCTTTGTACATAATCACTGCATGTTTTGTCACTTGGGGACCAATGAGCTATTCTTTATTTTCTTGAGGACAAGCAAAACTGTAAATTTGGAGGAGTTTGTTAGTCGGTTAATACGACTAACTTTTGTGTAAAAAAACCGTGTAAATTGTATTTGACTCCTTCTATTTACAGTTCTTTTTGTAGTATTATGAGTACTTTTTGTTAAATATAGTTAATAAGTACTTAGTATCCCACTTTTGTGAATTTAATAACCTTTCCATTTCAATTTCAGGTAAAATAAGCAAGTTTGTGGAAGTGCTGATTTTGAGCCGCTCGCTAAGCCAATTCTCTGGCTTAGTGAGCCATCTACTAAGCGCAACTATTGGATTTCCCCTGCGGTTACTTTTTGTTCCACTTTTTCTTCGCACAAATATATTCAAGGGAAATCTAGTTTGCCGGAAAGTCATCAGATCGTCAAGTATTTAAAAATTAAAACGGATGAATTCAAGTATCGAACTCAGGGAAACTAGTCTAAGACCGGGTTAAATTCAAAAATAAGGCATTGTTGAAGGAAACATTGGTAATTGATGGTTTAAAACAGAATTAAACTTGGTCTACGATAAAAATAGTAAAAAAAAAAATGCAAGTAAAATTGACAGCAATAGGTAGAAGTGTTGGGTCTTTCTAACAGACCAGCTGATGCATATAAGGATGTTTCTCTAATCGATCATGCTTTTGTGTTCTATGGTGTAGCCTAAATTACTAAACCCCGATCCCTAGTTGGACTGAATCAATCCAAGCTTCGTCCTCAGATCCCTCTTGTTGGACTAGGCTCAATTTAGACAGCCCTCCTAGGTTTAGACTTACTTAAACTAAGCTTCATCCTTAGATCCCTCTTGTTGGACAACTGCTGTGCTTAGCACACTGATCAATTTGGCTCTGTCCAGGGTCACATCAGATGTGTGGGAGGTGGGAATGAGGTTAGAAAAGGAAAGAATGCTCCATGTCTGAGCTAGAGTAGTCATGTTCTTCCTCAAAATCTTCAAAGGCTTCCCATTAGCATTAAGCCCGAATCCCCTCCCTGGGATACAAAGCTTAGCAGCCAACTCCTGAGGATCGGGCCTCACGAGTGCAAATCTGGAATATGTACACAAGTTCTCCCCCTCTTCCAGCACTACAGGGGTCTTTAAAAATGTGTTCAAAGTATCCTCATCAAACTTCACTAAATGACCTCTCACCCTCACCTGCTTAGGTGATTTATCATCGGGTTCATAAAGGTTGGCATAAAACTCCTTCACAATGGCGATGTCTATACTGCTGTTAGAAAAATTAGTCAGCTTCTCATCCCAATGGCGTCTCTCGAGTTCCTCCTTGAACTTATCAAACTCTGTGTAATAGACTACCACATAACTTTCTGGTAAAAGCTTGCGAGGCACCACAATATCTATATATCTCTCCCAACCCTCTTGGGATGTGAACCTGGATCTATCAAATCTGGCTTAGGTAGGTGTAGAGGGTGTTTTCCTCTTCTTAGATGCCATCCGCAAAATATAAGACAAACACAAGAGATTAGTACAGGTCATTTTCACAAAAACAGAAAAATAAAACTGAAATTTTGACTGGGCGCTTAGCGCAGCATGCCGAGCTTAGTGCGACTTATGAAATTTTACTCAAGCGTTAAGTGCAGCAAGCTGGCTTTTAGCTCGAAGACACATAAAACATTTTTTTTCTGCAGAATAGGCTTAGCGCACAACTGAGCTTAGCCTAAGTCTACAATTTTCAAAACCGCAAAGGATTGGAGCTTAGCGCTTCATGCGAGCCCTTAGCTCTGCCTCAACAAAAAGACACTCAGGCTTAGCGCATAGGGCGCGCTTAGCCTGACTACAAAAACTTCAAAGAAAGTGAGGGAGTTGAGCTTAGCGCACAGACGCACTTAGCCTTATTACAAAGGAAAACTTACAAAAGCAAAGTGGCACTTAGCTGTACAGGTCTGGCTTAGCGTTGAACAAAAATTTTCAAAACCCTAAATGTCAAAACACTTGTCCCGCTTAGTGTACAGATACGCTTAGCGGGCTTATCACTTAAGTTCATCAGCAAGGATGAACGCGCTTAGCGCGACATGGTCCGCATAGCTCGTTCATCTGGAAATTCAAAGTTTTGACAGCTGCAATGAACATGCTAAGCGCACAGGGCGCGCTTAGTGCGTTCATCGCGATTTCCAGATAGAACTTCAGGGGTCTTCTCCCCTTTTCAGCCATATTGCCCCTAATGGGCTTCTAGGTTACCAAAAATCCTACATTGACTAACCCTAAAACTAATAACCTTAACCTAACAACAACTAACTAAGAAAAACAAGAAGTCATCTACCCTAAGGTTTGAAGAATGAAAAGTAAAAATAGAAATGTGCTAACTTACTTGAGTTTTTCTTGAAATGAAGCAAAGATGATGCAGAGAAGCAGTACACACGTAGCAGAAAGTAAAAGAATTTTCTTAAAGATGAGAGGGTGCAGAGGTTTGGTTGCAAAGGTAGCAACCCAAGTGCCTCTGCCTTTGATTTTTAAAAACTGAAATTTGTATGGCACGCTTAGCGCGCAGCTGCGCTTAGCGTGCCAACGTGACGTTTGAGTTTAAAACACTAGCACTTAGCCTAGCCTCATGCTAAGCCCAACTTTAAGTTGTAAGGTCCAGTGAGCATCTGGGGCTTAGTGAAGCAAGCTGCGCTTAGCGCTTTCTGCAACACAAAATTTTCTACAACATGCACTTAGCCTGAGATGTGAGGCTTAGCGTAAGATCAAGCTTCAACTTACAGAGAGTAGTTCAGGCTTAGTGCAATAGGCACGCTTACCGCACTTCCAAGAGTTCAAAAACCATAAGGGATTGGCGCTTAGCACCTCCTGGCCAGCTTAGCCCAGCTCAAAAGCTCAAGTTACAGAATGGATCTAGGGCTTAGCGTAGGATAGCGCGCTTAGCATTGCTACAATGAGATGTTTATAGAGAAGAAGTGACGCTTGGCGCATCATCCATGCTAAGCCCACAGGTTAAAGTTCAATTACTGCAAAGAAGTGGGGCTTAGCGCGGTGATGTGCGCTTAGCTGAACTATTCAGCCAACCAATCAGGGGTTTGTGTGCTTAGTGTGAGCAAGCTCAGCTTAGCGCGTGAAGAATGAGCACTTAGCGCAAGGTCTACGCTTAGCGGATAGATAATTTCAAAAAAAATAATTTCTAACTCTTTTTCTGTCTATCTCTTCACACAAGCTCGCAACCCCTTGTTCATTACTAAATAAGCTGAAATTAATTACAATCACAAGCAAGATATCCTAATTACATGCAAGAGGTAAAATGAAAATAGAAAAAGGAAAGAAAAGTTGGGTTGCCTCCCAGTAAGCACTCTTTTAATGTCATTAGCTTGTCACATTGTCCTGTTATCCAGGATCCAAGAGAGTTCCTACTTCAAGGAACTTCTTCTCAGGTCTCTTTTCCTCCATCACATGCACTTTCAGACAGACATTTTGGCAAGGTGGATCTTTGTCCTCATGGAACAAATCAAAGCTGATCTTCTGGTCTTCTATGCCCATCTGTAGTATCTTCTTTCTCATGTCCACCATGCAGCTTGCAGTAGACATGAATGGGTGGCCAAGAATGAGAGGAATGTCAGCATCCTCTTCTATATCTATGACAACAAAATCAGCTAGGAATATCAGGTGTTTAACCTTCACCAAAACATCTTCAATGACTCCATATGGCCTTGTAATGGAGCGGTCAGCTAACTGGAGGGTCATGCATGTAGGCATTATCTCTATCTCTCCAAGTCGCCGACACATGGAAAGAGGCATTAAATTGATACTAGATCCCAAGTCTATGAGAGCATTGCCTACAACAACCTCACCAATAGAACATGGTATCGTGACAACTCCAGGGTCTTTGTGCTTGGGTGGAAGAATGCGTTGAATCACAACACTACAGTTACCTTCCACAACAATTCTGTCACTATGAATGTACCGATTCTTCTTCGTTAGCATATCCTTCAAAAATTTGCCATAGAGGGGCATTTGCTGAAGTGCTTCTCCAAATGGCAAAGTAATTTCCAGTTTCTTGAAGATATCAAGAAATCTGGCCAAATGTCGCTCTTTACCTTTCCTGGAGGGTAACAATGGATAAGGTACCTCCTTGCATTCAATAGGAGTAGCCTTTTTCTTCTTTTCTGAGTTAGCCTCACTCTTGCCCTTCTTCTTTTCAATCTCAATAACCTTCTCTCTTTGTTTTCATTTTTCAATTTTTTTTACTTTTTCTTCCCTTTCTTTTGTTTCTTCTTCTTTCTCTTTTTCTTCCTTCTTTATTCTCTCTTGACAGTCTTTTATTGGTATCTCTCCTTCTTCATCACTTTCTGCTTCCTCAACAATTTCTTCAAGTTCAACTAAATCATCAACCAGTTCTAGCGCTAGTTCATCAGCCAGCTATTGTTTATGTTCCTCCATCTTCTATTCAACTTTTCTTTCATCCACATGGGTTGTCATTCTTCTCCTTGTCATGACAGCTTTACATTCTTCCTTTGGATTTTTCTTAGTGTTAGCACTAAAGCTTCTTGACGGCCTATCCACAACCTATTTTGCGAGCTGTCCCACTTAGACCTCCAGATTCTTTATGGTAGACTCTGTGCTCTTCTGGTTAGACATAGAAACCTGCATAAATTGAGCTAGAGTCTCTTCCAGCTTCGTGGTGTGATCATAGAGACTAGGCCCTTGTTGTTGCGACCTTATGGATGATCCCCCATGGTCTCTATTGAATTGATTCCCAGGATGGTTCCTCCATTGTCCGTGTTGTTGGTTGCATTGTTGTCCATGTTGGAATCCAGAAAATCCACCTGCATTAAAATTGTTCCTGGGCTGGTTCCCCATATAATTGACTTCATGTGTGACTTGCTCTTCATTAGGGATACAACATCCAGATTCATGAGATCCACCACAAATTGTACATCCTACAACCTACAAAACAGAAGAATGTGAAGTTTGCGCAGAATGAATTTGAGTTGGCAACTTACTTAGTGTTTCAGTGAATGCCTCAAGTTGCTTAGATAGCAACTTGTTTTGTGCCAACAATGCATCTTGTGAGGTTAGCTCCAATAAGCTCTTTTTAGTAGGAATGTGGGCTCTATCTCTCAGAATAGCAATGTCACTTGCAGCCATATTTTCAATGAGATCCATGGCTTCTTCAAGGGTCTCTGATCGAGGTCGTACCCAAATCAAATAAACAATAAAAATGCAGTATCTAGGAAGTGATCCTAGGTTGTCTCCCAACGAGCAATGGTCAACCAAACGTTCATAACAGATAGTAATAAAGCAGTAACGAATTGGGAGGGGGGGGGTTGTTTGTTTTGTAAATTAAACAGCAAGTAAATTTGAATTAAGGAAATAACAGAATTAAAACATGTTGTTTCCCTTTGATTCACAAGCAAGTCTCTTATCCTAGGTTACGAGGATTTATCCCTAATAAGTTCAACCACTTAATCTAACCCTAAATTAAATTACTAAGCGAAAATTAACATAAGGCTGTCATTATGTGATTAAGCAACACATACACCAATTAATCATGAATGAAACTGATCATTAAGCATGAATGTAAATTAAGCGCAGAGACAATTAATCAAGCACTAAGCATGCATGGATTAATAGCAACAATTACAGAGTAATTGCTGAAGAGGAAAAATTGATCAGAACTCAATAGTAATAACAAAACCTCAAAGAGAGTTGTGTTTGATCCTCAAGAGAAAACAACGCTGGAGACTTAGCCTTCCATTAATCAGCAGAAAACAAAATTGTAGATTGAAGCAGAAACGAAATTGCAGAAAACGGATTTTATTCTACGTGAACATTGCGCATGAACAGTAAAAAATGGAATTACAAAAACCCTAAAATTATTCTCCTCTCAAAACCTCCCTAAACTAAAACCCTGGTGCTGGTATATAGGTCCTCAGCCCCAAAGCTTACAAATCTATTTTAAGTCCAAGTCCATAAACGAAATAAAATAAAATCTGGACAAGATAAGATAAGATTGGATGAAATAAAATCTAGATGAAATAAAATCTGGATAAGATAAGATTTGATAAAATAAAATTGTCTACTCTCTTCAAGTCCAAGCCCAATTCCGGATTCAAGCCCAATTGCTTATAATTCTCCTGAAATTAAATTAAAAACACAAAATTAGTCAAGTAGGCCCAAATGATAATGACACATCAGTCTTCAACTTGATTTTTCCCCCTGCAAAGGCGTCCAACAGCTTCTTGGACTGCGGTCTTAACCCATCTATAAAAATGTTGAGTTGTATTGGTTCTGAGAATCCATGAGTGGGGGTCTTTCTCAATAAACCACGAAATCTTTATAAGGCCTCACTCAGAGATTCATTTGGAAATTGGTGAAAAGAAGAGATGGCAGCTTTGCCTTCCGCGGTCTTAGACTCAGGAAAATATTTCTTTAGAAATTTCTCCACAACTTCATCCCATGTCTTAAGGCTGTTGCCTTTGAATGAATGAAGCCACCTCTTAGCTTCTCCAGATAGTGAGAATGAAAACAAGCTCAATCGGATTGCATCTTTAGGCACACCAGCTAGCCTAATAGTATTGCATATTTCAATGTAAGTGGCTAGGTGTGCATATGGATCTTCATTTGGTAAACCATGAAACAGATTATTCTAAATTAGCTAATCAATGATGGTGGATATGTAATGGTTCATGCTTGAACTTCTAGTTGAGCAATGCTAGTGAAAAATTGTGGCACATTAGAACTTAAATAATCCTCCAGGGTTACTCTTCTTCGCTCTTCAGCCATGATTGTATCTTCAACAGATTCTACATGAGAATGCCCTGCAATAGGAAAACTAGAAGATGCCTCAGAAGATCAAGGTTCTTCTTCTAGGGTTGTTGCTGCTTCTAAATCCTGCAAAAAATTTCTGATTCTCTCTGAATTATGCTTTCTACAGGTGGCGCTAATCTCCAAATCAATGGGAATCAAATCACCTGCAGTAGATCTTCTTTGCATACAAGAATACAAAACAGCAATTATCCAGTTCAAAAGAATAATGAATGTACGATAACTAAAATATGAACAAAAAGAATCATTGAATTAACAAGAAAAATATAAAGCAATGCCGTAAAACTGAACTAAACTCTTCTTAAATCTAGTTTCCCCGGCAACGACACCATAAATACTTTGTGGGATTTCCCCTGTGGTTACTTTTTGTTCCACTTTTTCTTCGCACAAATATATTCAAGGGAAATCCGGTTTATCGAAAAGTGCACTGGATCGTCAAGTATTTAAAAATTAAAACGGATGAATCTAAGTATCGAACTCAGGGAAACTAGTCTAAGATCGGGTGAAATTCAGAAATAAGGAATTGTTGAAGGAAGCATTGATAATTGATGGTTTAAAACAGAATTAAACTAGGTCTAGGATAAAAACAGTAAAAAAAATGCAAGTAAAATTGACAGCAGTAGGTAGAAGTGTTGGGTCTTTCTAACAGACCAGTTGATGCATATAAGGATGTTTCTCTAATCGATCATGCTTTTATGTTGTATGTTGTAGCCTAAATTACTAAACCTCAATCCCTAGTTGGACTGAATCAATCCAAGCTTCGTCCTCAAATCCCTCTTGTTGGACTTGGCTCAATTTAGACAGCCCTCCTAGGTTTAGACTAACTTAAACTAAGCTTCATCCTTAGATCCCTCTTGTTGGACTAGACTTAGCTTAAATAGCTTACGAAATTTTAGCCTAATTTAGCCTAAGCTTTGTCCTTAGATCCCTCTTGTTGGACTAGACTTAGACCAAACAACATTATTGTAACAACATACTTAAAAGCAAAACTTAATCCGTAGATTCCTCTTGTAAGACTAAGTTTCAATTCTGCTTCATTCAAGTTCTAAGGCAACAATACATTTCCCAATGTTAAAATCACCTAACTAGGCACACAAATGGTTGATCAAACCAAGAGCATACAAAATTTAAGCACTGAAGAAGCATTGAACACAAGAAACAAAATCAATTAGATATGAAAATAATTACATCAACTGTTCATTAGAAATCCCAAACAAGGGTGTTTAGCCAGCCATTATAGACGAAACCCTAACAATAATAAGCTTACAAAACCTAGGTATCTCTGCAAAAGCTGCTCCTCTTGCTGCCTCCAGAGCTTTTTTCCCAAAATAGGCACTTTGGTGTGCTGTGGAATTCTATGCCCTAGCCCTCATTAAAGTTCTTACCCTAATTCTACACAACACAGACTTTAAATAGGCTCTGAATTCGCTATGTTGCACTTAGCGCCACCCTCGCGCTTAACGCAAGTAAGTGGATTTGAGCTTAGCGTCAGTCGTGCGCTGAGCTTGGCTGAAGACAACTGTTGTGCTTAGCACACTGATCTCGCGCTTAGCACGTGGCCTTGATATTGATGCTCTTCCAGATTCTTCTGTTGTGCTAAGCGAGCTGAAGGTGCACTTAGCGGTGGATGCGCGCTTAGCCCACTGATGAGCTAAGCTCAACTATCACTTTTACACTTCATGAACTAGCCTCGTTTTCACCCGAAATTGCACATATTTCATCATTAAATCCAATAGACATATTCTAGAGACAGCTTTAACCATAAAACAAAATTTATTTGCAAAAATCACTACAAAATAACCATAAATTGGGGAACTATACAAGTTTTCGAAAATGTTTCTATACAAAAGTTAGTCATATAAGATGACTAATAGCAGCAGTTCATGGCTAAGCGCGTAGAAGATCCTGGAAGCAAATGAGTTGTCATTGTCATACCCTAATTTCGTCCGGGGACCTTTGCTTGATGACATGCGACCTTTCTTTGGTCCTTGTGAGGTGCTTGATACCCATCATTAGGCAATTTGTGAAATTCCAGGACATGCCGGAAAACCAAAAAAATATTGATGCACAATCCGTAAGTTTCCGTGACACACCGAAAATCAAATGGAAGCATCGTTGCATAATTAAGTGAGGTTCCGTAACATTCCGTAAGTCAAAAAGGGGATGATTATGTAATCTGCAAGGTTCCGTAACATTACGGAAAGAAAACAAGTATCGTTACGAAATTCGTAAGTTTCCGTAACTTTACGAAAAAAGAATCACCAAAAAAAAGTAGAGGGGGTGTACTTAGTAAAATGGGGGGTGCAAACAGTAATTTTCGAATCTGGGCCCTTCTAGAGGTTTCTGGGCAATTTCTTGCTTAAGGTTGAAGTAACCTAGCTCGCCTGGGCGAGCTAGATGGCCACCACACCCCCCGTTTTGTTGAAAAATGGGATTCCAAGGCTTTCGGGACACCCGTAATGCTTCCGTAAAATTCCCATAACTCTAAATAAGCATAATTAACTTAATACGGGTGAGACGGAAGAGAAAGAAAGAAGAAAATCAAGTCCTATATGCTTCCGTAAGGCTTCCGTAACTTTTCCGTAAATTATGAAAGAAGGGGGGTGAACTTATCAAAATTGGGGGGGTGCAAATAGCAATTTCGAATTTTTGAATTGGGCCTTCCAGAACGTTTTTTGAAGCTGGGTTGCTTCTGGAGGAAGCAACCCAGCTCGCCTGGGCGAGCTAAGGTCGCCTGGGCGAGCTGGGCGGCAACCTCCTCCCCCTTTTTCCTATAAAAAGGCTGAAGGGGGCTGTTCTAAGGATCCCTCAGCCCCCTGGCTATGTATTTCAGCTGTTTTGGGTGAAAAAAATTGTTTCCGTGAAGAAAATCCAAGCTGAGGTGCTTCCGTAACGCTTCCGAGATGTTTCCGTAAGCAAATCCGTGAAGGTTTTCGTCCGTTCTTCATCGTTCTTCATCCGTTCTTCATTCTTCAACGGGTAAGTTTTCGAATCCGAGACTTTCAATTCATTTCTTGTTTTTTTTAAGCTTTCATCTTTATTTTCGATTTCTTTTCTTCCGTCTTTAACGCGCTTTTACCGTTTATTTAAGCCGTTTTCTCATCTAATAAATGATAAAATGAATTTCAACCGATCATTTGTGTTGTAATCTCATTTAATCACTTTTAAAATGAAATCTAACCGATCGTTCACGCTATAACCTCGGTTAAACCAAAAAAAGTAAAATAATAATAAAATAATCAAAATATCTTGAAAAATAATAATAAAATAATCAAAATATCTTTGAATAAAATAAATTAAAAAAATCAATCGGACGTTTTTCTTTGGAAGTTTCCTTGAATGAATTGATTAATAACCAAAGTGAAACTAAGACTAAAATAGACTCACAAATCAAGTTTTGTCCGAAAATCACTAAAAACCGTTTTAAGGTCCAACGCCTTAAACGGTCCTCTTTGCTTTTATCGGTTAACATGGACCGTTCAAAAACATAAAATCAACATATAACTTTACCGCTTTTGCAAGAACTACGTAGGTCTGAGTTCCTCATTGAGAATACGTAGGAGCAAAAGCCCCGCTTTTGTCGACCACCCCAAGAGATCGTTAATGGTCCAAATGCCTTAACGTTTCTCTCCTTTCAAAAACAAGAGATCGTTAATGGTCCAACGCCTTAACGTTTCTCCCCTTTCAAAATCAAAAGACCGTTTAATGGTTCAACACCTTAAATGACCTTTTGTTCAATAAAAACATATTTTACAAAAAAGACAAAAACAACTTAACCAAACACTTTGTTCCGAAAGAACTACGTAGGTCTGATTTCCTCATCGCAAATTGAGGAATACGTAGGAGCAAAGGGAAACACCCTTGTCGACCACAAAAAGAGAAAAAATATAAAAAGGGTATAAAGGATATAAGGACATAAAAGGGAACTAAAAATCAAAGTCATGTTTGCACATTCGATTAAAGGCTGCCATCCCTTGGGACGGACGTGTGGGGTGCTAATACCTTCCCCGTGCGTAAATACAACTCCCGAACCTTTCACTTAAAAGTTCGTAGATCGCGTCTTTTTCCGGTTTTTCCGACGTTTTCCTCAAATAAACGTTGGTGGCGACTCCGCGCGTATTCCTTTCATGGAACACGCATCCCGCGAGTCACGCGTCGCCCTCCCGCCGAAGGGTAGGTTGCGACAGTTGGCGACTCCACTGGGGACAATTTTTAGAGAGTTAGGCCATTTAATCTTGTGCAAATGCTTTACCATGACTTACTCCTTTGTTGTTTTCCTTCATTATGTACTTGTGTATATAAGCTCTTTGTTGCTTTTAGTGCGTTCTAAAATGTATGCATGAGGTAAATACTTATTCATTTGATGCACACAAACACCAACACTATTTGCACACACTGTGAGTGAAAAAGGGCCCTATACCCGGGTTCATGGGAACATAAGGAGTGGAGGTGAATCTGTGATCATGCTAGGTCTCCGACTTGCTTGATTACAGTGAACCCTCATCTAGAGCTTTTCTTTTTGAAAACTTATTGTTGCTAGTAGTCCCTACTGCTGCAATATGTTCTTCGAAGGGGATGATACCTCTAGAAACCATCAAGAGAGATATGACTACCTTGGGGATTATTACTAAAAGCCTAGTTAGCTTTTTCCCTTATAGGTCTCTTAAATAGGGGCACGGAGCAAACACGTTGCGTGCCATTTTTCACACTGCCATGCATAAGTATCATATATCCTTTTGCTTATATTTGTTTGTGAATATTGTTGTACTATGTACATCCCCGTGTTGTGCCTTTCGCATATGCATCATGCGTAGGTTTCGTCTTTGATCCCCTCACTTTAGCAAACCAACGAAGGGTCCGTGTCACCGTTTTAAATACATACGTTGGGGCACTTTGCTACCCCTAGACGTTGTATCTAAGAAGGAGACAGCTTCTCGGGCTCCCATATTCGTAAATTGCATCTGTGTCATATGCATTTCTTCATGCATTCATCCATTCCACCCATGATAGATGTCGGAGTTTTGATTCGCACTAGATTTTATTTCACTTTAGTAAAACATGGGATCAAGTCAAAAGCCTTCGTTTAAAAAGAGGTTCTATCAAGTCAAAATCAAGAGCTTAGAGGTCACTAGTTTACGAGAGGTTGGGCAATTAATGGGTCAACTTCAACGGCAAGCCTTCCGCAAGCCTATGGTAAGATTTGGGACCTAGCTAGGGTAAAAGTCTCCATGGAATCGATTGCATCCCTTTCCCAGTATTATGACCAGCCCCTAAGGTGCTTCACATTTGAGGACTTCCAGCTAGTGCCGACTGTGAAAGAGTTTGAAGAAATCCGGGGATGCCCACTGGGAGGAAGGAAGCCATATCTTTTCTCTGGGTTCTATCCCTCCACGACAAGAGTTGCCAAGGTAGTGAAAATCTCAGCACAAGAGTTGGACCGTGTAAAGCAAAACAGGAATGGGGTAGTCGGAGTACCAAGGAAGTGTTTGGAGGAAAGGTCAAAGGCCTTGGCAAATCAAGGCGAATGGGCTTTCTTTTATTGACATCTTGGCACTTTTGATCTTTGGAGTTGTCCTCTATCCGAATATGGAAGGGTTAGTGGACCTAGCAGTGATTGACGCTTTCCTCGCCTTTCAACATGACAAGGAAAGCCCAGTCGCCGCCATTTTGGCCATGTATGACACGTTCGACCGGGGATGTGAAAAGAGCGGCGCAAGAATTGTTTGTTGTGCACCAACTCTTGGCTAGCATGGAGGGGCGTCTATTAAATGGTTCCCTCGCTAGAAGGAAGGAAGAATCGGGATTCTATCTTCATGCGAAGGATGTCCCATGAGAGGAGTGCCATCAGACGAAAGCATCACGCCTTTCATCGCACGAGGTTTCAGTGACCCCAATGCAAAGGTACTCCAAGGAGTTCGCAAGGCATGGGATGCGGCATGAAGAAAGGACAGAGAGCTTAGGGGGAGCAGTAATGGGATCATCGGTGGCTATCATAAGTGGCTGAGAGTCCGGACACAAGGATTGGATTGGCTCCCAAATCTAAAAACTGCGAGAGAAGATGAGGTTAAAGCTTCGGAAGAAAGTGATGAGGTACAAGCCCTAAAGGCAAAGCTTGAAAGAGCCCGGGTAGTCAAAGAGAAGTTCAAGTCCATAGCCATCAAAGTCTGAAGAGAGTATGATGAACTAAGGGACGTTAATATGGCCACCGATGAAGCCTTGGAATGAGAAACCAAGAAGGCCCGAAAGGAAGAACACGACCAAAACAAGTTTTGAGGGGCTTTATAGGGCAGCAATAGTGAGCTCAAACTCTGAAGAGGTGAAAGGAATCATCATGGGTCAAAGGCATGATCTGGAAGGACGAGCTAAAGGCTTGCCTTAGGTCGAAAAGAAATTTGTCCCAACAGTTAAGCGAGACTGAAGGGAATATGTGGGCCATCATCGATGAGTGCAAAGAGAAGCTAAATCTAGCGGCGACTCACGAGCAAAGGCTAGAGGATGAGTACGCCAAGATATCAGCAGAAAGCAAAGCAAGGGAAGAGGGTAATTGATTCATGGCACCAAGAGGCAACAATGTGGACGGACCGATTTGCTCTTACTTTGAACAGGAGTCAAGAACTTCCCCGATTGCTAGCCAAGGCCAAAGCAATGGCGGACACCTACTCCGCCCCCAAGGAGATCCACGGACTTCTCAGCTATTGTCAGCATATGATAGACTTAATGGACCATATGATTAGAAACCGCTAGGAAGTTTGTATTGTCACTCAGATCTTGACTAGTTATAACTTTTTGAAAAAAATGAGTTTATCCCACGTTTTTACTCCAAAAATCAGTGCGAATCAAGTTACTCCCACATTTTATCTCTAGCATGCATTGTATGTTGGTCTCGTCCTTTGTCACGGGAAGCCGGAAGGTCCATATCACCTTCTTAATTGTACACATGGGGCACTGCGCCCCCAAATGCGCAAGTAAGAAGAGATAATTTTCCGGGCTCTCGTGTCCGTAAAATGCATTCATATCATGCACCACATAAGCATCTCTTCATAACATCATAATGAACATATCGTTCCTGGATTTGTCCGTTATCATATTCCAGCCTCACATTTTGCATGAGTCATGGCATCATCATGCATATGCGTTCAACAAACTTTTTGATCTGCAAAATTGCATACCATTTCTTTTCATGTTTGCTCATCCTTGCGTTTTCCTCTACAAAACAAAAACAAAAAAAGGGAAGCGTGAAACTTCACACTACCTTCTTAGTTGCATGTGTTAGGCACCATGAGCCAACCATGTTGGGATCATAAACCCATTTCTAAAAAAAAAAAACACACAACAACAAAACAAAATAATTGAACATGGTACCTAATGCATGGTTAACTAGGAAATGGTGTTTCTTCGGGCATCTCAATTTCATAAATACATTTTCCGTGCATAAGCTTAAAGTATGCCCGAGTCATTCATCCCTATGAGATGTTGTTGAAGTATTGGCGATCAGAATTGCCATTCCTTGGATTATAGGGTTGAACCAAACTCATGCTTTTACAAAAAGGTTCATCAAGTCAAGTTGAAATATGGAAGTAACCGTCCTGCAAAATTGGGGCAAAAGATGAATTGAGTCACATCACTGCTTCGTCTACTGCCAAACATATTTAGGATTGTTGATGTCCTTGTTACTTCCAGTTTCACCTTGACAAAGATGTCATGGACCATGTTGAAAATCTAAATTGATTCAACCCCATATCCTACGTAAATATTCGCAATACTTCGACTGTACATCATTCGCATGCATCCATGCTTTTCATTGGTTGCATTGCTCATTGCATTCTTTCCTTGAAAAATAAAATAAAATAAAATAAAATGAACTTATCAAAAAGAAAAGGACACGCTTTACGGCGCCCTTACCGAACTCGTGCTAGAGCTAGAGTAATGGGTGAAGCAGAGGAGGTGCAAGAGAAGATGAAGGCCGACATGGAGGCCATTAAAGAGAAAATGGCCACAATGATGGAGGCCATGATGAGCATGAAGAAGATAATGGAAGCCAATGCGGTTATAGTTGCCGCTATTAGCGCTGTCGCTAAGGTGAACCCGATGCTCCCATCTGGCCTCAAGCAAATGAATCATCCAACCTCAAATATGGTAGGCAAAGATTTGGGAAGTACGGATGACCCCATGATGTGCAAATTCAAAACGAGCACGCCTTCCCATCATATGGCTTGCCTCCCAACTATACACCACCCAATGTGGCATACACTCTCAATGAAAATCTCAATAACTCCACTCCGATACTCATTGAGAACCAATAACCTCATCTGGCACATATCTCTCAAACCATGGGGGAGACACATGAAATTCCCCACCACAATCTAGCTGACTTCGAGCCTTGGCTCGGATATGCCACTGAAGGGCAAGCAGTTGGTGGTATACCCCTGCAAAACACTTTGGAGGGCCCTCAGTGTCACCCACAACCACAACCCTCACATTCCACAGCGGTTAAAAACCCTCATGCTATGGTAGGAATGGGAAAGTTGGATCATCTAGAGGAAAGGCTCAGGGCCATTGAAGGAGGTGAAGATTATGCCTTTGCTAACCTAGAAGAGTTGTTCCTAATACCCAAACATGGTCATTCCCAAGTTCAAGGTGCCGGACTTTGGCAAGTACAAGGGGACTACTCGCTCCAAGAACCATCTAAAGATGTACTGTCGGAAGATGGGGGCATACGCAAAAGATGAGAAACTGCTGATACATTTTTCCTGAAAAAGTCTTACTAGGACAACTGTCGCCTGGTATACTAACTTAGGAACCTTCTCGAGTCCATTCTTGGAAGGACCTAATGGTTGCCTTCATTAGGCAGTGTCAGTACAATTCTGATATGGCTCCGGATAGGATGCAACTACAAAAAGTGTGCAAAAAGGGGGGCACGAATCTTTCAAAGAATACGCCCAAAGATGGAGAGACTTGGCAACTCAAGTAGCACCCCCAAAAACAGAGAAAGAGATTATCACAATGATAGTACACACCTTCAAGTTTTACAGATTTGGTCTTCGCCAGCAAAAAGATCGAAGTGGATCCGAAAAGAGGCAAATTTGATCATCCTACTAGGACGACTGAGAAAACTGGGGCAAATAAAGAGGGTGAGGATGAGGGAGAAACCCATGTTGTAACTGCCATTCCTGTGCGGCCAAGTTTCCCACCAACCCAACAATATCTTTACTCAGCCAATAACAAACTTTCTCCTTACCCACCACCCAGTTATCCACAAAGGCCATCCCTAAATCTACCACAAAGTCTGTCTACCGCACTTCCAATGACGAACACCACCTTTAGCACAAACCAAAAACACCAACCAAGAAGTGAATTTTGCAGCGAGAAAGCCTGTAGAATTCACCCCAATTCCAGTGTCCTATGCTGACTTGCTCCCATATCTACTTGATAATTCAATGGTAGCCATAACCCTAGCCAAGGTTCATCAACCTCCATTTCTCCGAGAATACGACTCGAACGCAACGTGTGCTTGTCACGGAGAAGCCCCGGGGCGTTCCATTGAGCATGGTAGGGCTCTGAAGCGTAAGGTGCAAGGTCTAATTGATGCGGGCTGGCTGAAATTTGAGGAGAATTGTGTATCCTGACATTGACAAGAGATGCCACACATGGGGCAATTTTGGAAGCTGTTGTTATGACTCATCAGGATTTTCAAGTTTATGCCATAAACCACGGTTACAATTCTAAATGATATGGATAAAATGGACATCCTTGTCTCTCTCATCCTCTCACGAACACATCTTTGCTTATTCAACTTCCACCGGAATGTGAGTGTAAGCCATTGGTCTGTCTGCTCAAGCAACCTGCGCTCCTGAGTGTTGACTTCCAAGACCGTTCAATCAGAGATTACTCATCTTGCACGTTGGTGGGGGTGTCGTAAAACGACGAGTAAAGTAAAAAAAAAAAAAAAAAGAGGGGGCATTTGATTGACTGTGTTTTCAAGTAAAAATATAGACATTCATGTGACCTCATTTTATCATTCCGGAAGGTTTGTCTTCTTAGAGAAGCGAGTTGTCAAGAATAGGATGTTGGAAAAATGGCCTCAGTTACCTTAAGAAAAAGGGGGGTTGAATTAAGATGCAAAGACTATTCCCCAATTGAACTATCACTCTTTCTTTTTGGATTAACAATGCACCCTTAACATGAATTACTCAAAAGACAAATCAAAATAAACTTCTTTAAAGCAAAAGATAAATAGCAATAAAAGAAGTTTAAAGGAAGAGAGGAATGCAAACTTGATTTATACTGGTTCGGCCACTTCCCGCGCCTACGTCCAGTCCTCAAGAAACCCACTTGAGATTTTCCACTCTCTTTGTAAAACTCCTTTTACAAAGTCTGAACCACACAGGGACAACCCTTCCCTTGTGTTCAAGAATCCTCTACAATAAGAGACTCTCAGTCTCTTAATCCCTTTTCAGAAGTAAGAAGAGAAGAAGAAATCTCTCTTAAAAGGGATGGATTGTACAATGAAGACCTATCAAAATTCCTTATTGAATATGCAAGTGGTTGACCAAGGAATCTTTTTGCGAGGATAAGACAGTTCAGTTCAGAAAAACTCTTAATCTTTTGAGAGGATAAACTTTGTGGGCAATGAAAACTCTCTTTAAATTCGTGCTTCCAAGCCACCTTTGATGCCCATTCATAAACCATTTGAATAGATGTGACTCTTGGAAATTATTTTATGAAAATCTCCTCTGGTAATCGATTACAAGACTTGTTTAATAGATCACAGGCTTTAAAATTTGAATAAATTGCTGGTAATCAATTACCATCCATGTGTAATCGATTACACATTATAAATTTTGAATTCAAATTTCTAGTGACTGTTATAAACATTTTCAGCTGCTGGTAATCGATTACCGGAGAGCAAATCTCAATTTGAAATGATAGAATTCTTTGGTCAAACCTTTTGTTTTTCAATTTGGAAACTTCTTCCAAAAGATTCTAGAAATCAACTTGATCATATATCTTGACTTTCTTGGATTCTTGTCTTGAATAAAACTTAGAAGCACTTGATCCTTTAGCATCATCAAGACATCAAAACATCTTGCTTCTACATAGGAGTCATTTGACTTAATCCATCAGCTGAAAAATCCTTCAACTATTTCTCGTCCTTGGAAAATTCTTTTTGCAAGAATCAATTACGTCTTTCATTCTTCCTCACTATGAGGTTGTGAAAACAAGACAACAATTGGTACCTCTAAGCCCTACACTGGGGCAATGAAAGGCCCCATGCATAAACCTCAAACGAACCTAGGGGCAGATTAGAAGTTCTCACTCAATAGGTTCCCAGCTACAAGGTCATGACGAAAGACAACGATTGGTACCTCAAAGCCTTACAGGGCAATGAGGGGCACCGTGCATGAGCCTCAAGTGAACATAGGGGCCGATCAAAAGTTCTCACCCATCGATGTTTTTAACAAAAAAAAGGGGACAAACCCTAGGATTTCAATGGATTGATTAAACATCAAACGACTCCATTGCCGTCACTCCAAAATGGTCAAGTGACTAAATCAAAAAGAACATACACTCTGAGGGAGTTCCCGGAGAGATTTGCAAAAAGATAGGATGAGGTTGCATGAATTATCACCTTTTTCAAAAGGGCAGTCAATCTGTGTTTTCCAAAAAAAAAATCAAGTCAAAATCAAAATCACAAAATAGGGAAAGAATGCCATGAACATTGTACAACTTTCCATTACATTGCATTGTTTCATATAAAGTCCGCATTTACCCAAATTTCACAACAAAGGTTGCATGCATTTGCATCCCTAAAAATCATGTTAACTACATAGATTCCCTACATCTAAATGTCCAAATCTTTTGAATTTGGGATACTGGCTCTCTCGATGAGTCGATCTCTTGCTTTCTCATAAGGATGGACCCTTGGGTACTAGTACCCTCGTCTCCAGAGGACTATACGTCCTCACCTTCAGAGGGCTACACGCCCTCACCTTGGGTACTAGTTACCCTCACCATCAGAGGGCTGCACGCCCTCACCTCCAGAGGACTACATGTCCTCGCCTTGAGAGGGC
This sequence comes from Glycine max, assembly GCF_000004515.6. NCBI lineage: Eukaryota > Viridiplantae > Streptophyta > Magnoliopsida > Fabales > Fabaceae > Glycine > Glycine max. The sequence continues at coordinate 26,830,150 of NC_038247.2, forward strand.
TACACGCCCTCACCTTGGGTACTAGTTACCCTCACCGTTGAGAGGACTACACGTCCTCGCCTTGAGAGGACTACACGTCCTCACCATCAGAGGGCTGCACGCCCTCACCTCCAGAGGACTACATGTCCTCGCCTTGAGAGGGCTACACGCCCTCACCTTGGGTACTAGTTACCTTCACCGTTGAGAGGACTACACGTCCTCACCATCAGAGGGCTGCACGCCCTCACCTCCAGAGGACTACATGTCCTCGCCTTGAGAGGGCTACACGCCCTCACCTTGGGTACTAGTTACCCTCACCGTTGAGAGGACTACACGTCCTCGCCTTGAGAGGACTACACGTCCTCACCATCAGAGGGCTGCACGCCCTCACCTCCAGAGGACTACATGTCCTCGCCTTGAGAGGGCTACACGCCCTCACCTTGGGTACTAGTTACCCTCACCGTTGAGAGGACTACACGTCCTCGCCTTGAGAGGACTACACGTCCTCACCATCAGAGGGCTGCACGCCCTCACCTCCAGAGGACTACACGTCCTCACCTTGAGAGGGCTACACGCCCTCACCTTGGGTACTAGTTACCCTCACCTTCAGAGGGCTACACGCCCTCGCCATCAGAGGACTGCATGTCCTCACCTTCAGAGGGCTACACGCCCTCGCCATCAAAGGACTGCATGTCCTCACCTTCGTAGGGCTACACGCCCTCACCTATAGAGGACTACACGTCCTCGCCAACAGAGGGCTGCACGCCCTCACCTTGAGAGGACTACACGTCCTCGCCAACAGAGGGTTGCACGCCCTCACCTTGAGAGGACTACATGTCCTCGCCAACAGAGGGCTGCACACCCTCACCTCCAGAGGACTACACATCCTCGCCTTGAGAGGGCTGCACGCCCTCACCTTTAGAGGGCTACGTGTCCTCATTTTCAGTGTACTCCACATGCACACCTTAAGAGAATTTAAGGTCCTCTGCCCTCGTATGCTTAACCGAGACTTGCACTCCCGGTTAAGGGGCCAGTAGTTTCCTTTTAACGGTTCCTAGGCCACCCCCTGATATTGGAGGAGGGCCAACTGTGCGAGCACAACCAGAGAGGGAGGCTATCACACAGCTACTATGCATACCGGGGCAAGATTTCACCCGTGCCGCCGCAAAGAGACGAGTGCGGATCATGCGCACCAGCATGACCACTCTTACACAGATATAGATGACATTGCTACTTAGCAACATTCTGCCCAGCGACCGCAATGCCAATCTCCCCCTGCAAAAGTATCAGTTGGTCTGTGTCGTCCCGACATGGGTAAGTATGCATATGGTTCAACTGATTTCTGATGCCATCTATTGTTTGCAGGGATCGCACCCACAAAGACACCCAGTGGACCTGAAGAAGTCCAACAGGGTCCTGGGGTTTCCAGCTCTGGTTACGGGCCTCTATCAGTCCTACAGGGTGCCCGTACCCCCCCTAGCAAGGTCATGCCATCCCGACATAGGTGAGTATGCATATTGTTCAAACTAATTTCTGATGTCATCTATTGTTTGCAGGGATCGCGCCTGCAAGACATCCAGTGGACCCGAAGAAGTCCAACAGGGTCCTAGGGTTTCCAGCTCTAATTACGGGCCTCTGTCATTTCTACGGAGTGCCCGTCGACCCCAGCAAGTTCATCAGGCCCCTATTAATCGGGCTTTCATCAAGAAGTACTGCGCCCTCAGGCAGACGCAGGGCGAGACACCACAGTAGCATTAGGATGGCCGGTAGCGGGCAATAGACGCACCGCCACCACCTTTAGAGTTCACCTCTGCTCATCCACAAAAAAGTTAGAGCGTTGCCTATGACACATGGCCGACCCATAGGCGACCAAGTCCAAAGCCAAAGGTAAGCAAAGTACTAGGTCAGTGACCGACAAGTCATAAGGCGTCCAGCTAAAGACGTTAAAGAAGCGCTACTAGGAGGCAACCTAGTACCTTTTGAATCTATGCTTGTTATTTGATCACTTTTTATAGTAGGACGCACCTAGTTGCTCATGATCCTGGGGATTTAAATAAAACAAGCGCAAGCTCGGAAGGTAGTCATACCTCACAAAATAAATATATGTATGTTTAGGTAGTGAAAATACCTTAGATATGCATGTATGTAAACAAAAAAATACTTCACAAAATATATATATGTATGTTTAGGTAGAGAGATACCTTAGATGTGCGTGTATGTAAACAAAAAAATACTTCACAAAATATATATTTGTATGTTTAGGTAGAGAGATACCTTAGATGTGCGTGTATGTAGCAAAAAAATACCTCACAAAACATATATATGTATGTTTAGGTGGCAAGATACCTTGGATATGCATGTATATAGCAAAAATACCTCACAAAAATATGCACATGTTTAGGTAGCAAAATACCTCATGAAAAAAAAAAGAAGAAAAAAAAACAAACAAGAAAAAGAAATAAACAAATGATAATGATAAAAAAAAAGAAGGAGAAAAAAGAAAAAATAAGTTGTCAAGCTGAAAAACCAACATGCTTTTGAAAAGAGATGACTTCCAACTTTTCTTTGGAAAAATTCACTGATCATAACTAGTTTTTGAAAAAATGTGTATACACCTGAAGGGTGAATGCTGTGAAGATTTTCCCAGACGCCCAAAATGGACTCGGATGAATGCACAAATTGATAAAAGAACATACTTTGGAAACGTTGGGTTGACTAAAATAGAGGAAATGAATCATGAGCCCTAGCATCACATGACCATAAAAATTTGACACTTGAGTGTCCACATAGGTGCATGCATAACCAGTTTTGCATAAAATTTCCAAATCATCATTTTTGCATTTGTGTCATGGAAATAATGTGGGGCATCCCTTTTATCCTTGAGCCAAACCAAACCCTGACATGTATCATGTCTAGCCATTCTACAAGCCTTGAGCCAAAATCCTAACTCACCATAAACCTTGACCCGGGGCGAGGATGTCAATCCTTACCCTCGGAAGCAAAAGAGAGGAAAATTTCCAATCAAAGAAAAAGAAGGAAAGGAAATTCCCAATCAAAGAGAAAGCAAAAAAGAAAAGAAAGGAAATTCCCAATCAAAGAGTGGGAGAAAGAAAAGAGAAAAGAAAGAAAATTCCCAACCAAAGAATGTGAGAAAGTAAAAAAGAAGGAAGCTCCTGGTCAAAGAAACCAGAAGAAATGTGCAGAGAGGTCTTTGGACCAGACAATATCTGAACAGTACAGAATTGTCATCAAATGAACAAAAGAAAGAAAAGGAAACCATGACCTAAAGTGGTCTTCTCCCTTTGATTACCAACCAAAATCCTGTGCGTCGGTGACTTGTTCGCCTCGCGCAAAACCAAAACAGAAAAGGAAAAGGCAAAAAAATAATCAAAAGCCGAAAAACTCCCCAAAAGAACCCATTCCCAAGGGAAGTCCTATTTGATCCATGATCACGCATGTAATTTTTGATTTGATAGGAAATAATTTGCAAAGTCAAGTCATGACACATCTATGGTTCGGAATTAGGATGAAACACTTACCTGTGCGAGATTGATACACTTTGAGTGATTTTCTTCTATTTTTGTCGGACCCAGTGTTTCCTCTAAATGTTCATTTAGAAACGAAATGCTAACATCCAAAATCTCAGTTAAGGTTATGGGGGATTTCATCAGCAGACTCTCCTTCCCCGGTAAACGCATTGTTTTTCACTCAAAAAAAAAAAAAAAAAGGAGCGTATGCTGCTCTAATCAGTTGGAATATTTATCTCTTTACTAAAGCATGTTTGCATTTTAGTGAAGAAAACACCGAGACTTTTTCAAGTCTCACAAGTTATCCAGAACTACGTAGGTCTGAGTTCCTCATTGGAGGATACGTAGGAGCAAGAGCCTCGCTTTTGTCGACCATACCGCCTTTTGTTGCCATGACTCAAGAGCTGGTAGCCCGCGGAGACACCTTACGGTTATCCGCACCTCGTCATTCAGTCACCCCAAGTGTGATTGACGAGCAGAGGCCAATATGGTCATCTGCGCCCTTTCCGGAGATGTCAGCATTTTCCGATGGAGACTTTTCAAGTCTCACAAATTATCTAGAACTACGTAGGTCTGAGTTCCTCATTGGAGGATACGTAGGAGCAACAGCCTTGCTTTTGTCGGCCGCCCCATAATCTTTGTCATACTGACCCTGAGGTCATGTGACATGCACCCTTGTATCATCCAGAGGCGGCGGGCCCGATGATACGCGGAGATACCTTACGGTTATCCGCACCCTTTTATCATCCAGAGGCGGCGGGCCCGATGATACGCGGAGATACCTTACGGTTATCCGCACCCTTTTGTCATCCAGAGGCGGCGGGCCCGATGACAAGCAGAGACAAAATTTGGTCATTCTGCACCCTTGTATCATCCAGAGGCGGCGGGCCCGATGATACGCGAAGATACCTTACGGTTATCCGCACCCTTTTGTCATCCAGAGGCGGCGGGCCCGATGACAAGCAGAGACAAAATTTGGTCATTCTGCACCCTTGTATCATCCAGAGGCGGCGGGCCCGATGATACGCGAAGATACCTTACGGTTATCCGCACCCTTTTGTCATCCAGAGGCGGCGGGCCCGATGACAAGCAGAGACAAAATTTGGTCATTCTGCACCCTTGTATCATCCAGAGGCGGCGGGCCCGATGATACGCGGAGATACCTTACGGTTATCCGCACCCTTTTGTCATCCAGAGGCGGCGGGCCCGATGACAAGCAGAGACAAAATTTGGTCATTCTGCACCCTTGTATCATCCAGAGGCGGCGGGCCCGATGATACGCGGAGATACCTTACGGTTATCCGCACCCTTTTGTCATCCAGAGGTGGCGGGCCCGATGACAAGCGGAGACAAAATTTGGTCATTCTGCACCCTTGTGTCATCCAGAGGCGGCGGGCCCGATGACACGCGGAGATACCTTACGGTTATCTGCACCCTTGTGTCATCCAGAGGCGGCAGGCCCGATGACACGTGGAGATACCTTACGGTTATCCGCACCCTTGTGTCATCCAGAGGCGGCGGGCCCGATGATACGCGGAAATACCCGAGTGGTTATCCGTATAAACTTTCTTTTGCTATCTGTAAGACAGAACGCTTGATAGCATGCAGAGACTGACATAGTCTTCTGCACCTTTTGTTCCTCCGGGAACAACAAGTCATTAACATGCGGAAATTTCATGGTCGCCCGCGACTCTCGTCAACCGAGAGGAGCGAAATTAGTGTCATACACTAATTTTCGTCCGGGGACCTTTGCTTGATGACATGCGACCTTTCTTTGGTCCTTGTGAGGTGCTTGGCACCCATCATTAGGCAATTTGTGAAAATCCGGGAACGACAAGTCATGGTCACCCGCGACTCTCGTCAACCGAGAGGAGCGAAATTAGTGTCATACACTAATTTTCGTCCAGGGACCTTTGCTTGATGACATGCGACCTTTCTTTGGTCCTTGTGAGGTGCTTGGCACCCATCATTAGGCAATTTGTGAAAATCCGAGAACAACAAGTCATTTGCATGTGGAGATTTTATGGTCACCCGCGACTCTCGTCAAATCGAGAGGAACGAAATTAGTGTCTTATCTTTACTTTCCTTTTATCTCCAATAAAAGACAAGTAAAGAGGGGCAACTGTCATACCCTAATTTCGTCCGGGGACCTTTGCTTGATGACATGCGACCTTTCTTTGGTCCTTGTGAGGTGCTTGGTACCCATCATTAGGCAATTTGTGAAATTCCAGGACATGCCGGAAAACCAAAAAAATATTGATGCACAATCCGTAAGTTTCTGTGACACACCGAAAATCAAATGGAAGCATCGTTGCATAATTAAGTGAGGTTCCGTAACATTCCGTAAGTCAAAAAGGGGATGATTATGTAATCTGCAAGGTTCTGTAACATTACGGAAAGAAAACAAGTATCGTTACGAAATTCGTAAGTTTCCGTAACTTTACGAAAAAAGAATCACCAAAAAAAAGCAGAGGGGGTGTACTTAGGAAAATGGGGGGTGCAAACAATAATTTTCGAATCTGGGCCCTTCTAGAGGTTTCTGGGCAATTTCTTGCTTAAGGTTGAAGTAACCTAGCTCGCCTGGGCGAGCTGAGCTCGCCTGGGCGAGCTAGATGGCCACCACACCCCCCGTTTTGTTGAAAAATGGGATTCCAAGGCTTCCGGGACACCCGTAATGCTTCCGTAAAATTCCTATAACTCTAAATAAGCATAATTAACTTAATACGGGTGAGACGGAAGAGAAAAAAAGAAGAAAATCAAGTCCTATATGCTTCCGTAAGGCTTCCGTAACTTTTCCGTAAATTATGAAAGAAGGGGGGTGAACTTATCAAAATTGGGGGGGTGCAAATAGCAATTTCGAATTTTTGAATTGGGCCTTCCAGAACGTTTTTTGAAGCTGGGTTGCTTCTGGAGGAGCTGGGCGAGCTAAGGTCGCCTGGGCGAGCTGGGCGGCAACCTCCTCCCCCTTTTTCCTATAAAAAGGCTGAAGGGGGCTGTTCTAAGGATCCCTCAGCCCCCTGGCTATGTATTTCAGCTGTTTTGGGTGAAAAAAATTGTTTCCGTGAAGAAAATCCAAGCTGAGGTGCTTCCGTAACGCTTCCGAGATGTTTCCGTAAGCAAATCCGTGAAGGTTTTCGTCCGTTCTTCATCGTTCTTCATCCGTTCTTCATTCTTCAACGGGTAAGTTTTCGAATCCGAGACTTTCAATTCATTTCTTGTTTTTTTTAAGCTTTCATCTTTATTTTTGATTTCTTTTCTTCCGTCTTTAACGCGCTTTTACCGTTTATTTAAGCCGTTTTCTCATCTAATAAATGATAAAATGAATTTCAACCGATCATTTGTGTTGTAATCTCATTTAATCACTTTTAAAATGAAATCTAACCGATCGTTCACGCTATAACCTCGGTTAAACCAAAAAAAGTAAAATAATAATAAAATAATCAAAATATCTTGAAAAATAATAATAAAATAATCAAAATATCTTTGAATAAAATAAATTAAAAAAATCAATCGGACGTTTTTCTTTGGAAGTTTCCTTGAATGAATTGATTAATAACCAAAGTGAAACTAAGACTAAAATAGACTCACAAATCAAGTTTTGTCCGAAAATCACTAAAAACCGTTTTAAGGTCCAACGCCTTAAACGGTCCTCTTTGCTTTTATCGGTTAACATGGACCGTTCAAAAGCATAAAATCAACTATTCAGGGCATTCTGACAACAAATCCATCCTAGCGAGGTTGCCCACCTCTTTTTATTGGCCTGGGATGAGCAACAATGTAAAAAATATTGTCAGTTCTTGTTTGATATGCCAACAAAACAAATACCTACCTGCTAAGAAGCCCGGGTTGTTACAGCCTTTACCATCACCGAAGAAGGTTTCACACGACATCTGCATGGACTTTGTTACCAATCTACCCATTTCCCAACTCACACGGCCACACCGTTATTTGGGTAGTTATTGATAGGCTCGCTAAGTACGCACATTTTATTGTGCTACTAAGCAAGTTCACAACTGCAAGCTTGGCCGCCAGATTTTGGATGGAAGTGTGTCGCCTCCATGGGATACCCTATTCCATTGTTTCCAATCGTGACAAGGTTTTTCTGAGCCAGTTCTGGCACGAGCTCTTCAAGCCGCAAGGGAGCCTACCCCCTGGAGACTGATGACCATGGCCAATCAGAATCCCTCAATCTCTTTCTCGAAGCCTACCTCCGGTGCTTCACTGGGGATTTTCCGAAACGATGGTACAACATCCTACACTTGGCAAAGTATTGGTATAACTCCACCAAGCATAGTGCCATCGGCATGATGCCCTCCCTAGCTTTGTATGGCCGCTCACCGTCGGGTCTGACTGATTACCTACCAGGCTCGGTGTCTCTGCCAAATGTGGATGAAACCCTGCAAGATCGACAAATTGTTGGCAAACAACACCGAGAGACACTTCGCAGCACAAGGAAACGGATGGTTGCCCAATCCAACAATCATTGGCGTGATATCTTGTTTCAAGAGGGTGATTGGGAGCTCTTGAAACTTTGTCCATACCAGCATCACTCCATGGCTAGACGGGGCTCCTAAAAGTTCAATCGGCACTACTTTGTCCCCTTCAAGGTGCTCCGGTGTATAGGTATCGTCGCCTACCACCCAATGCTTGAATGTACCCCGTATTTCACATGTCGTTGTTGTGTCTCTTGGTCGGAGAACCTCCAACAACGCCAATCTCCATCCCTCAGCCGCTCATTCCCCCTAAGGGAGACGCTTTGGACTCAGAAGCAATTTTGACAAAAGGCATTGAAATTCCAACTACTCTTGTCAAGGTAAGGTTGACGCCCCCATGGACCAATTAGGCACGAGCATCTTTTCTTCCCCCGAGAAAGTGCCTACTTTGAGGACAAACTCATGGCACTTGCTGTGTGCACCTATCACTTTTCTGGTGCATGCAAGATGGACAATTTCAACTTTGTTCATCCATAGAGTTTTATATGGATTGCGAATTCCTAATGGTAATTGTGAATTAATTTAAAATTAATGGTTCATGTGACATTTGAATATGTCACTTTCGTCTCTAATCAACTGAGTTAATAGGTCAATTATGTTATAAAATAATTAATGTTCTTATATATAACACTAAAATTTCTAATGTATATTTAATGCACATGTAAATTTACAGAATAAATTTTGTGATAATTAATTTTGATCTAATAATTAATTTGTTTGCATATATAAATTTTTATGAAATCTATGATTTTTATCTAAAATTTATATATGTAAAAAAATACATTATTAGATCAAAATTAATTGTAATAAGGCCAAAAAATACATTAGTAGATTTATGTTAATAATGTATTTTTTTACATATATAACTATTTATTAAACCTATGATTTTTATTTACAATTTATATATGTTTAAAATACATTATTAGATCAAAATTAATTGTTACAAATTTATTATGTAAACTTATATGTGTGTTAAATATACATTAGAAATTTTAGTGTTATATATAACGACATTAATTATTTTATAACATAATTGGCCTATTAATCCAGTGAGTTAGAGTGTGACATTAATAATGTGAAAGTCACAGGTTCAAATCATTCATGGACCATTAATTTTAAATTAATTTGTAAAATATTTTTAAAAAAAATTATTAGTGTTGGCTGCACAAAGTAATTCCCCAAACTCATTTGTGCAGACCTGCAAGCCCTTGAACTTAAGAGACTTGTAATAGTCTATCATTTTTCCTCTTTACCGTTGTAACAAGGCTATTAATGTCCTTTTGTTAATTCCTAAAAGCTTCCTAAGGTTTTTGCCCGTTGTTGGTGACCCCTCAGATTAGGTTAGAATGCCCTTGTATTTAACCTTTTGTTGATATTGAATGGAGGTTGAGGATATTTTCATCAACTTTATCCTTTTATATTAGTTTTTCTTCTTTGGAGGAGACCTGATTCCATTCTCGAAGTTGGAATCCCGATTTAAAGCCTTTCAAATACATTACTAAGCACAATGATTTGTGACTTTTACATTATTGGAAAATCTTCAATAGAGTCATCTTGAGCTGTGAAATACATAAAACTTATGGACTAAAGGGAGCATTACATGTAGTGCATGTTATGGTGGTAAAATCAGTGTGTTGACATGTTTACCCAATCATGCCATTTTCCTTTTTCTTCTTTGAGCTTGATTTCTTTCAAAATCAACTACTGTAGAAGCTCCAATTTTTGTTGTTATTCTACTTATTTTTCATCCTTGCAAGCTAGGAACTAGGAAGAGATATCAACACTTAAGAATGTGGAACCTTTTTGTAAAAGAAAAAAATGATTATGTGTGAATTTCATACATATGTATGTAGGTAAATAGTTATAAATAAATTAAGTTCATATTTAGATGAGTTTCATTTACTCTTTCATAATGTTAACTTGTTAATTCCGGCTAGACCAAATACAAGACAATACCCCTCACAACACCTTTAAAATATTGAAGCTTGACCTTTTTAAGAAGTATAGGACGAATACCCGAGAACTCTCATCACCTTGTCATCAAAGGTGACCCTTCTTAGTACTCAGGTATTTGGCCTAATCGAATACCCAAGTACTCTCATCACCTCATCATCAAAAGGGATTCTTCTAAAGTACTCAAGTATTTGGCCTACCTAAGTATTGCCATCACTTGTCATCAAAGGTGACCTTTCTAAGTACTCAAGCATTCAGCCAAACCAAACACCCGAGTATTCTCATCACCACGTCATTAAAGGTGACTACTCTAAGTATTCAGGCATTCAACCTAGTTGAATACTTGAGTACTTTCATCACCTTGTCACAAAGATGACCCTTCTAAGTACTAAGGTATTCGGCTACCCAAGTACTCATCACCTTGTCACAAAGGTGACCCTTCTAAGTACTCAAGTATTCGGCCTAGCTGAATATCCGAGTACTCTCATCACCTTGTCACAAAGGTGACCCTCCTAAATACTTTGGTATTTGGCCTAGTCGAATACCCGAGTAGTTCTCATTACTCACTTAACAAAGTATCAAGAATATCCTAAATGACAACCATTAAAGCTTTAAACTCCCTAGTGATGATTAGAGGCACATTACCTAATGAGGAAACAATATACGGGGGCTCATGGATTCAAGGCTCACTAAAGTATGTATAAATAGTTATGATAATATCAAGGTGATCCTTCACATGGTGGCACTTCACTCAACATACTTGTTGGTCAGAACCCTTTGTAGATAACCGTTTCCGAGACCTCGACAATCATCCTTGACTGCTTTCAAGATCAATGACTGTCTCCACAGATCAATACAAGACTTTTCAACATGTTTTAGCCTTACTCACACGCTTTCTAGGAAACTTTCCGGATGATCACCCATCCCATAATTGCTTCAAGTCAAGTACCTTTAACCATAAAATTCTTAAGTGATAGGCTACTGAAAAGTAGATACATCTTGTTGGTATACGTTGTATCAATTAATTCATTTAAGTCATCTTCAACTATGTAATCTCATACCTACATAGTTTCTAGATCTCTCTCTTTCCGGTATAATTTATCGGAATGTTACACCTCACCCTTAGAATTGTTGAATAATAGAACACAGAAAGAAAACCCCAAAGAAAAAAGACACGAGAAGAGGAATTAAATATCTATCTCTGTACAGGTACAGTATGCTACATATTACATATAGAAATAGAATGATAAGATATAATAATTATGTTCAGCTAAATAATATAAATATTCATATTCACAGTATACGGTCAGAATACGTGAAAGGTTTAATTGAATTATCCAAGAGTTAAGAATAGAGTTTCATAAAAAAATACTCTATGGGACCCTATCAAGGGACTGTTAATAGAGCTCCTGGTTGCAGTTAGAAGGGAAAGGCCGGGGAGATAAAAAGGGACAAAAGAATGAAAATTAAATTATAGCTTTACACTTTTCTTCAAAAATTAAAATTGCATTTCTACATTAGAAGAATCAAACAATTCTTTAATATCCTCGACTCCTGGCCTATTGAGTTACACCATTGGAGCATTAGTTTGTCTCGGTTGAATTTTGTATGTCTATCTGCGGATGGTGCTAATGGTTATTGGTCTCTACCTTAGAAGTTCTTTCATTTAATTAGAATAATTCCAAAATCTTCTTATAAATCTTCCTAGTCACCAAATGTAAAAAATATTGAATACTGTTTATATTTGTGATATTGAAGATATTACCTTTTTAATTTGTAATTATTGAAATGAAAAAGTAATATACCGTGTTGAACATTTGATACAGCATTACTCAAATTTACATGGTCTCAAATATGACCAGAAGAAAGGACTTAAAAGAGAGCAACCTGAACGTTTGATACACCATGTTATCTTAGAGAATTTTTCTTTTAATTACTATATGGTTACTGCAAAAACAGAAGAAAAAGAAAACGTGGAAAGTGGACAAAGCAACCCCTCCACCTGTAGCCACACATAAGTGACACCAGGGGACAGTAATGTAGAAAATAAGTTATATATATTATTAAATTGGATGATTCCATCTGTATATAAACTAGTAAACTATGCAGCAATAAAGGGCTAGTCAACCAGCACATGTAAACCACCCTGCCACTAATTTTCTTAAGGAAAAACCCCATCTTCTGGTGCTCCATAAATTTCTGGTACCAAACACATCTTCAAAGTTGAAGTCAAAGCTAGCAATAAGAATTAAGAAGCCTCTAGGGAATTAGCTTCTCATCTCTCATGCAATCAATCCAATACAATATTGAATTCAATGTCTTGTACCTTGCACCAAAACCAAGTCCATCAACTTTATCTCTGCTCCCCAAGAGTTTCAAAGGGAAACGATCTGGCCCAATCTACTTGCAGTTTTCTATCCAATGCCCTTGCGGGGTAGGATTGCATCAGATTCCACAATCTCTTCCCAAACATCCTCCTTCCCAGCCATGGCTTTTGAAAACCAAAAGCTCTCCACAAGCATTTCTTGAGGAACTTGCACTTCCAATTTCTTCCCAATAATAGGCCAAATCTCCTTCCAAGTGAAACTTGGGCCATTGATTGAGTTGAAGGCTTGGCCATTGGTGGAAATCATGTCACTGTTTTTTGCTGCCCAAATATGTTGATCAGCTACAAGTCTTGCATCTGATCCATCAATATATGACTCCTCCCAACACTTCCTTGTCCCTCCAAACACAAAAGGGAGCCTCAAATGTTTACAAATAGCACCATAAACACACAAGCTCCCCATGAAGTTATAAAATGACCTAACAGAACTACCAAACAATAAACCAGGCCTATGCACAGACCAAGACACCTTACCACTCAGTTTCTCCATGAGCAAATCTTCTAAGGCATAGTAGAAATTAAGGGATTTGCTCATTCTGGGAAACTCTTCATGGTAGTAGTAAAATTGGAGCTTCTCTTCATCAAAGGGGGGATGCAGTGATATATAGTGCTTGGTTCCTGTCTGAAGGGAAACATGCTTCAGATTCTTAGCTACTGAGAGCATAGTATTCAAAGCATTGCACATCATGGCCTTGTTCTGCTCACAACTTTCTTGTGTCTCTGATGGGAACTGGCTGGCCCATGTGACCCAAAACATATGAGTCACATCTTGCAAGCAAGACAGCTTCTTCTGAGTCTCCAAAGGGTTCAGCATATTGCAAGAGATGAAATGGTAACAAGGGCTTATAATAAGGGTTGGTAGTGTTTCGGGGTTTCTAGCTATGCCATAAACCTTCTTCCAAGAAGGTTCTAAAAGAAGAAGCCTCCTAGCCAACTCTCTCCCAACAAGTCCAGTGACCCCAAAGATGATAGCAACATTTTTTGTCTCCTCTATGGTTGTTGTTGCCATTGCCATATGAGGGGCTCTAGATGATGCTGACCCTCCCTCCCAAATTGAAACCATTTTATACTAATGAATGCAGTGCCTCACGTCAAGGGGTTTTGCTCAATTAATTAAATAAGGTGTATGAGTTAATAAGGCGTGAGTTATTGTAAAATCTCTTACACTATTTTCGATTCTTAGGGATAAAAAAAATATAATGCCTCATTGTGTATATTTGGAACTTGGGGGTAGCAATAATGTGGACTTTCTAACTGTCCTAACACCGATCAACTTGTTTATATTGCTCTTCTTTTGAGGAGTGTTTCTGGGCTGTCATAGTTGTAACTTGTAAGGTAGCAGTTTGAGTTTAAAATTCCAAGTAAGATAGATGCTGGTTGTTGCCAAGATAAGAGACATGAGGGTGTTATTTTATAGAGTTCTTCATAGATGACTATAGATATGTACTTTATTTCCAACGACCATATTATGATTGACAAGATAATTATGTTCCTTAAATATATAGTCAGATGAATTCTCATGTTCATACGTATAGAAAAATATATATTAAAAAAAGTCAATTTTTTAAATAGATATTTATATTTCAATATATTAGTCTTTACTTTCGGCCAAAAACATGTATTTGAAGATATTAGTCTTTGTTCTTGACAGAAGATATCCTAGACGGAAAAAAAATACTTTATGATCGAATAAATTTTGACTAAACCCACATAATGTGCTATTGGAAATAGGTGGAGGCTTGTTGAGTTCCAAACTCAACCGGCAGGTTGTGCCGATGGCCGTTGCAATGCCGGCGTTGTGGTTACAAGCAAGTTAAAATAACATATATTAACGTGTTATGTCAATAACATATAACTAACTTTACTACCTAATACCCCAAGGAACTTCATTAATAAATATATATGGTCACACCATACATGAAGGTAGGTCTTCCTCTTCTTTATAGTCTAGAAATTATTTAAAAAAAATGTAGTTGCAAGCGAAGTTTTGAGGCTTATGATATGAGCAAAGGGGAGAAAGGTGAACAATAATCAATTTAAATTAGTTTCAAATTTATGAGAATTTTTTAATAGTAAAATCCTATTAAGAAACTTTTTAAGCTTTTATAAATTAGTTAATTAGTATGAAGAAAAAAATTAGACGCAAGAGTTTTCAAAAAGTTGAGATATTTAAAAAAGTTTGATTTATTTTTTTAGTTCATTTTGTTTTATTTTCTATAAATACATATAAAAAATTTATTTCTGAGGTTTGTCGTAGTCCTACACTATGTGGAGCACCTTAATGTCTTAAAAGATTAAAAAAACAGTGTGAATACATAGGGTTTATGATTCCAATAGTAGAATAATTATTCCTTTTGATTAATTTGGAGGAAACCCTGTGCCCTCATTTTGTGGGAATAGTAGAAAAGCATTAAGCTAATAAAATTCTTATATACAATGGAAGCACCCAACCCAATTTTTCAGGCAATTAAAAAGTAAGACGAAAGAGTAAATTATTACTTTATAAATTGTTTGAGTTAAAAATATTTTTTTTTGTAGCAACGAAAAAAGTATTGGGCATAATATTATAGTGGAACTATTATATATTTCACCAAAAAAATAGTGGAACTATTATAAAATAGTTGAGTTAGTTGATGATTAGTTTAAATTAGCGATTATAGTTAGATGCACATGTGATCACTTTAGTAGTTAGATGCACATGTAATTAATAAGCCGCGTTTTAGACTTGTAATATGCTTTTATTCATTCTATTAAATTTAGATTTCAGCCTCTACTGCAATATAGTTGAGTTAGTTAATGATTACTTTAAATAGTTAGTGAATATAGTTAGACGTACATGTGATTAGTAAGTGATTAGTTTAAACTGTCAATTAAACACTTTTAATTCTTTTATTAAATTAAACTCGTGTTTGCAATTCTCTAATATCTGTCATGATTTTCAACATGAATTTTCCTTGAACATTTTTTTTTGTTGCACCTTGCGATTTTGTGAGAACTTTTTATTTGCAACTAGGACGGCAGTGGCACATGTCTCTTTGAAGAGGCCTCCACTTATTAAAAGAAAAATATTTCCACACATAATGTTTTATAAATGAGTTTAATTTCTTGTACTATTAATATAAAAGTTACATTATCTATCAATAGAAATTATGACTTTTAATAAACTTATTATATATTACAAGACGTGATAATTGAACGATGGAGTAAAAAATCCTTATAATATTAATGTATATGTACTCCTTTTATAAATTAAGTTAATCATCATGATGCCGATTAGTAAACAGAATTAAATCGTGAAGAGAAAACTTCAAGGATGTTTCTTCATAATAAAGTCTAGAAATAAGGCAAGAACATTCTTTATTTGCTGTTCATTTTCTACATTGAGTGAAAAATGGTATCATTATGGAGTGAGCGGGAAACAGGGAAAAGGTAATTTAAAGGAAAGGAAAAGGGATTTCAAATAACCCCAAATGCCACACTATAGTCTGGATATGCCTTATTATATCATTGATATGGAAACATTCAAATCTATCTTCTATGGTTTGCTGACTTTCTTTGTGGACCTCCAAGCCTTAATTACTTTCAAAGACAGGGCTTCCACCTAAAGGGGATGCACCTCTCCATCCCAATTTATGTTCTAGCTCCGAAATTGACCCTACTCTATGCTTGATCTGTAACACAGATAATTAATAAGGTCAAATCCACCATCATTTGATTTGAAACTAGTTCAAACTGCTAATTAGTTATGTTTTTTGGATAATTCATCGGTGAATGGGACAAATGAAATAAGATTTTAATGTCTATGTACTGAGACTGTAAAATAATTTTACATTATCATTCAATTATAAATAATTTAAATTGCTTTAAAATAATTATTTTAAAAGTCAACAAATTTATACATGATAGATTATGATTAGAAGACTGTATAAAAAAATTTAACTATTGGTGTATAATAATTTTTCTCATGAAATAAAGTCATTAATTACTTCATTGTTTGTACATTTATCCTTAACAAAGATGAACAAAGTAATATGTCACATTTTTCTCTACATCGTTTGTTTAACAATAGATGTAAATTCGGCAATGTAAAATGTTATTTTTATAATATGAACTTCTTGACTTTGAGTAGCAAGATATATATACTTACTGATTAGTGGAGTACTAGTTTTGTGAACAAAAAAGCATGCAGCAATGATGATGTAGCACAGAAAAAGAACCACTCCTTTCAGGTAGTGTGAAGTTCCATCCTACATGACATACAATAAAATCGTTTAATTAGCGAAAATAATTAAGGGGAAAAAAATGAAACGATAAAGTGATCAAATGTATATGCAGATGGTGTTATATGCTTAGTTTACCTGCAAAGTGAATGCTGTAACAATAATTGTAAAAGCAAGACACCCAGTTTCAAGAAGATTGAAATCCAAGTCCATTTCTATCCCCATTATCCATGCAATAACCACACTAAATGGAACCTGGCATTGATAATTAGATAATCAAAATTTGTTGTCATAACATTATTGTCCACGCTTAATTTAGGCCTTATAATAATAGACAATAATGGTTTAGCCTTACCACAAACATAGAAATTTGAGTTGCAGATCCCATAGCAACACCCAAAGATATGTCCTGTATGATAATTTCAATCACATTCATGCATAGTTTTAAATTAAAGACACTTGAAAAACTTAATCTTATATACAAATTGAAACTTAAGCTTAACAAAATAATTGATAGATAAATCGTACCAACTTGTTCTTAAAAGCAAATATGATTGAGCCAACATGTTCTGCAGCGTTCCCCACAATTGGTAACAAAATTATGCTAATGAAGCTAACAGAAATGCCCCAAGAATCTGAAGCAGCCTAGTTAAGCATGAAAGGATAGACAACTCATTAACTTCAAGCCAATTGAAAATTCTGAATTTATGCACTTCAAGAAAAATGTAGTTAAAAAAGTGTACCTCAATGGTTGCAACAACATATTCAGAAAGCAGAGATATGATAAGTGTCATTTCGACCAACCAAGAAAATGCACTCCTAAATCCTATCACAGCCTTCTCTTCATCTTCATTTTCATCTCCCTGTGATAAAGTCCTATGCATAATTATCATTGTGTCGAAAACTTACTATTAAGTCAAAACTCAGAAGTTAAGGTGTGATGCAATGACTACAAATCACAAAATAGAGATGAATAATTTCTTTTAGAGTGTGTTTGAATGGAGGAATTTAAAAAAGAATTTCAAATGCTTTAATTTAAATTCTTTCATTTTTAAAATTCTGTGTTTTGATAAAAAAATTAAATTTTTTCATTTTCAAATTTTTGTGTTTGGATAAAGAAATTAAATGTCTTCATTTTCAAAATTTCTTATTTTGATAAAATAATCAAATACATTCTTTTTTAAAATTTTATATTTGAATAAAACAATTTTATAGTAAAAACAGGATTGAGCCTGTAATAAAAAAAAGAAGCAAAATTAGTTATAAAAACAGGATTGAAACAATTTACGAAACAGAGAAAGAGCATGCAGCAGCCACTCTCTCTCTCTCTCTCTCTCTACTATTTTCCCCTTCATCCAACACAAGAACATCCCATCAACCACCCTTCAACCAAGCAAGCTCAAATTTCCAACCCAAGCCTCATCCCTCACACACCTTTCTCTCTCCACCACCACTTCTCTTCCTCTTCCTTCCAAAACCTCCTTCAAATTCACCATCCCCGCCAATCCCCTCCACGCCCCTCTCTCCCTCGTTCCCCACCGCCCCCGTGACCCTTTCAATGCCGCCGCCCTCCACCGTGCCGCCCTCGTCTGGTTCTGCAACGACCTCCGCCTCCTCGACAATGAGTGCCTCACCGCCGCCAACAACGACTCCCTCTCTGTCCTCCCCGTCTACTGCTTTGACCCCTTCGACTACGGCAAGTCGACATCTGGCTTCGACAAGACCGACCCCTACCGCACCGCCTTCCTCATTGACTCCATCTCCGACCTCCACCGTAGCCTCCAGGCGTGCGACTCCAATCTCGTCGTGCGCGTCGGGAAGCCCAAGACGGTGTTGGTGGAGCTCGCCAAGGCATTGTATCCTAAGGTTTGCAAGAGAGAGAGGAGGGAGAAACTGTTGGAAATGATGAAGGTGCGATAAGAATATAATGTGTTCATATCCTAAGTTCACAAAAGAATTTCAAATTCTTTCAAAATGAAAGAATTTGAAATCCTAATATTTAAGTTAATTAAAATACCTGAACAAAATATTGAAATTTTAATTTCTTGTCAAATTTTTTATACAAACATCTTATTTCACTGAAAAGTAATTAAAATCCTTTAAAAAATGAATTATCCTATTAAATTTCTCCATCCAAACAGACTGTTATTGTCTTTGACTATTGGTATCTATAACCCATTTTGGATCCCATCTAGTTTAAGTCTTTTAAGAAAAATCAAGTTCCTAATTAGTTTAAAAAATTACTTTTATCAGATAGTTGCTAAGAATCCTTGCATAGTTATTAATTCCACTTGTCATGTGAAGTATTTATTATTAGGCCAGAAGTTATAGCTAGCATAAGAGTGGAACTTACTAATTCTAAGAAAGACATAACGAAATAAAGTCAACAATTAAAGTTGTTATGTGGAGACTCCAACGATTGCTTTCAGTTTTCCTAATTTTTATTTAAACACTTGTATATCACTATATTAGACAATCCTATATTCAATATGTCAGCCTGTTATTTGCCTAAAGGTCAATGTGTTCACAACATTTAAATTGTCTCTCTGCTATTCTGAAATTTATTTTACTACCACCTAATATGCGCCTGTTTACTTTTTCTCTCCTATTCTTTCATTTATTAATTAAAAAAAACACATGATAAGCATGTGCAATATTAAACTATGTACCATTTGGCATAATTATGCTTTTCTCACATGTCATTTTTATTAGAAATTGAAATAATAATAAAGATATATTGCATTACAAAAAAACTAAAAAGTAGGATGAAGAGAAATAAAGAAGCGTGGGATAAGATAGTTGATATCATGTGATGAAGAGAAATGAAAAAAAAATATATTAGGCCAAGTTATTTTATAAAAAATGATTTTTTTTTCTATGTGCTTGCTCTGCAGTCTTAACAGTTAACAAGTCATAATTATTGTCATATATTGGGTAGCATTTTATTTTTCTACGCATTGTAATTAGTAGAAATGATGAAGCTAATCAAACGTACTCAATTAAAGCTTGTATTCAATTCCATAAAAAAAGTTAAAGCTTAAATATCAATCACCTCTTGTGCATCAAAAAATTGTCGATGTGCTTTTAATTGAAAGAAGATGTATCCAGTATATGCTAGAAGCATAAAAATACTGCTTGCTCTTGACAATTGTAGATTACTAGTGGCTATAGAAAGATATTCCCCTGCTAAGGCATATCTGAGTAGTAATGGCAGCAAATGGCATAGCAACCCCAGCAACAAAAGCAGTGAGTTTACATCTGCCTCTTTCTCTTCATTCAAGGTTAATTTAATTCCCTCAACTATTTAGGAGTTTTTATTTAGGTCCCTAAACTAAAAAAATAGTAATTGTGTCCTTGATCTTGTAAAATATTTGTAATTGAGCTCTTAAGATTTTTAAAGCCACCACAAATTATCATTTTCTGACAATTTCATGCTATTATAAACTAATTTCAGAAACTTAATAATAAAAAAAATGTTAGTAACACAGTCCTTTTTATTGGTTGAAATCTATAGCAAATCACACAAATTTATGGATCCTGCATCCTATTTAATGAATTTAACCAATAGAAAAGAGTGCGTCTATAAAAGTGTATTAAAGAGTATAACGCTTCTCATAAAAGAAATTACAAGATCAAAAACCCAATTACAATTTCTTTTTAGTTTAAGACAATTAAAAATTCCCATATAGTCTAAGGGAGCTACTCATTAACATAACCAATTTTCAAACTAAGAAACCAAAAGGTAAGAAGGCTTATATATGTTAGGATATGGGACGTGGTTATACCTTTTTTCTATGAAAGGATATGGTAGAAATGTATGATAGAAATGATGGGAGTAGGAAGAGAATGAGTTTTCAGAAAATTGACACCTTAACTTGAATTGTGCTTATTAGCTTCTTTTCTTACATTCCATGACTTGCTACAACTTATGCCTTTATATAGGTTAAATAGATGATTTCTACACACTTCTATACTACTTAGTCCTAGAGTCTTCTAGACTCATCTATCATCTATCATCCATCTCTATAATGTTCTAGGTGCTTCTATGACTTTAGATAATAAGATATTCTTCTACACCCATCAAGAAGTTTCTACACACTACAACATCTCCATAGGTGTAGAACTCTCTAGATAATGGACCACCAATTATACATTTACACTTTTCTAGATTAATCTTCAACACTCCCCCTTAATCTAGAAAAGTCTTGAACTCCAAGCATGTCTCTGAATTTGATGAACTTCTCTGTTGCAATTGGCTTGGTGAAGATGTCTGCTAATTGTTCTTCAGTCTTGCAGAACTCCATTTTGATTTCTCCATGTTCCACAAGCTCTCTGATGAAGTGGTATCTAATCTCAATGTGCTTTGTACGACTGTGGAATACTGGATTCTTAGTCATTGCAATAGCTGACATATTATCACAATGAATAACTGTTGGAGTCTTGTTGTACGTCTTGTAGATTTTTTCTGAGCCATGTCGCTTCACACGCAGCGCTTGTTGCAGCCATGTATTTTGCTTCTGCTGATGATAGAGCAACTGTCGTTTGCTTCTTTGATGCCCATGATATTTCTTTGTTGCCTAGAAGAAACACATATCCACTTGTGCTTTTTTTATCATCTGTGCTTCCAGCCCAGTCGCTATCTGTATAACCTGTCAAGTTAAAGTCTCTATCTGCCTCATACAAAATGCCAAAATCCTTTGTGCCTTTGACATATCTTAGGATTCTCTTGGCTGTTGCAAAGTGTGCTTTGCTTAGGTTACTCATGAATCTAGACACGATGCTAACTGCATGTACAATGTCTGGCCTTGAGTTGGTTAAGTAGATTAGCGAACCGACTAGGCTTCTATAAATTGTTGCATCAGCTTTGTTTTGCCCATTATCTTTTGAAAGCTTATCGTTCATCGCCATAGGTGTGGCAAGTGGTTTGCAATCTTGCAGCCGTGTTTTTTTAAGTTTTCCTATAAAATAAAATTAATAAATTAATAAATAAATAAGTAAAAGTAATTAGGTCATAAATTTCCACTATATAAACCAAATGTTTACCTAGAACAGCTTTTACAAAACACTTCTGTTCCTTTCTTCTTTTTCTGACGCACAAGAACCCTATCAGAGCAACCAGAGGAGGAGCTCTAGAGAGCACCAGAGACACCACAATTGCTAATGGAGAACGTTTGAGCGACTACATCGAGGTAAGGGATGAGTTACTCACGCTTGGGGATTAGAAGGAACATGTATAGAGATCTCTAGAGGATCAATTTTGGGGTATTTTGGGTTGTTTTTATAAAATGTTAATTCATGATTCTTTCAAATTGAATAATTCTTACGCTAAATTGAGTGTAATATCTATTGTTATGAAATTCTATTATCCTGTTAGTATATATTGATATGATATTTTCTTGGTGTATATTAGATTTTTTTAATATTCAATTGTTATTACTTGATTTCTTGTTTGAGGCCATAATGCGCCTTTTTCAAGCGATATACTTTGTCTTCTTCTCCTTGAACTTTGTATCCTTGTGGTTGCTCAACATAGACTTCTTCTTCAATCTCTCCATTCAAGAAAGCTGATTTTACATCTAGCTGGTAGACTTGTAGCTTCAACTGTGCAGCTAAGGCTAGTACAGTTCTGATTGTTTCCATGCGCACAATAGGAGCAAATGTCTCATTGAAATCAACTCTTGCAGTTGTGAATAGCCTTTAGCGACAAGTCGTGCTTTGTTTTTCTGGATTGTTCCATCCTCATTATTTAATCTTGTAAACCCATTTCAGGCCAACGATCTCCTTGTCTTCTAGTTTTTGCATGAGCTCCCATGTATGATTTTTCTCTATCATTTTGATTTCCTCGTCCATGACTTTTCTCCAAACTTCTTCTTTCGATGCTTCCTCAAAATTTGGAGGTTCACAGGCAAAAAATCCAACTTTTGCATACTTTGGATTCGATTTGTGTGGCCTTCCTGATCTTTGAAGTTGTTGTTGTGGGACTTCTTCTACTTCTTCTTGCTGGTGCTGTTGGTCATGTTGTGTTGGTGATGGTGGCAGTGTGCACAGTGTAACACCCTGATATATATATATATTATTAGTAATTATGCTTGATGTTTGATTATTTGTTGTATTATTTTTATCCGTAATTATTTTCAAGGAGGTTAATTTAGTTAATAGAAGGGTGTGAGTAGATAAGGATCTAGCTTCTCAAAGAAGCCTCTTGAGAAAGCTTCTCAAAGAAGCCACGGGGAAGCTTATTGAGGAAGCTACATGAAGCTGTCTCGGTAAAAACACTGTCCAGCCTTTGTTAACCGTTGGATCTTCTCGAAATTTGGTCTTTAGCTTCACAAGACACTTGTCCACGATCTGACCGTTGGGATCTTTGAGAAGATGTCTGGAGTATGCTCGAAGCTTCCGTTCTCGAGTGCATTTCTTATTTAAGCATTTCAGCCTTTGCTTTCGTGTAGCTTAGGAAAAACGCCATTTCTTCTCCTTTCTTTATTCCAAAGTCATTTCTAACGTCCCAAGCACTTTCTCTATCACCCACAGCCACCATTAGCCACCACAAACCGCCATTGTTCTCCGTTGAGACCCACACCGAGAGGAACTCTTCAACCGAAGCGGAATCTTCCAACTTGGCTCGCGGTATCGGTAGAGAACGAAACCCTAGTCTAACCTTTCGTTTTATTTTGAGGTAACCACGGTTCTACGCTTGTTTCTTGTTAGTTTCATCTTGTCTTTGCATCTTTTTTGACTTTGGAACCGCCATTGCATGTCTTATGCTTCCTTTGAAAAACCTTAGAGAAAGAGACTTTGTAAACATTATCCTTTCATGAAATGCATGTTATTTTCGTAACCTACACTGAACCCCGGTCACATTGGTGTGGTCGGAATTTCCAAATGATGTTCCTTTGTAAAACCCGAAATGCTCTCAGCTCTTTCATGTAGTGATGTGGGTGTTTGACCCAGAGCACTGTTATTAGCTTTGTTTTCTGAAATCCATATTAAGTCTCCTTCGTTTTGGCATGGTAGAGGCTTGCATGGAATCGACGAGCAAGGATGAAAAGGAATATTCAAGTGACGCGACGAGGAATCCACGGCGTAGCTCACGATAGGTGAGGGGAGTTTATTATAAAATTTACCGTTTTAACACCATAGCTAGGGTCAGGGAACCTAGCTATGAGGATATCTGCCTATCCCTGTTGCATGCTGATTTTTCTTCAAAGAAAATTATGTTTTAACTAATGGGATGCGATATATATATATATATATATATATATATATATGTATGTATGTATTGTGATGAATGATATTGTTGTGGTTGTTTGAAGATCTGTGAGTGTGAATCTCAGACATGAAAGAAATATATATATATATATATATATATATATATATATATATATATATATATATATATATATATATATATGTGTGTGTGTGTGTGTGTGTGTGTGTGTGTGTGTGTGTGTGTGTGTGTGTGTGTGTGTGTGTGTGTGTGTGTGGGTGTGTGTGTGTGTATGTGTGTGTGTGTGTGTGTGTGTGTGCGAAATGCGATTTGTTGTTGATGTCGCTATTAAGGATTTTAATTGATATGTGATGATAATGATAATTATGATGATATTGATTTGAGATGACGTTGTTAATAATGACCATGTCAACATGAATTGTTATTATTGGTGAATATGTGAATATAAAATGAGGTTGTTGTTGTTGTTGATAACGTCATTGAGATGAGATGATATTTATGTTGTGAATGACATGGAAATGGAATGTTGATTGATGTTGGAAATGCATTGGCATGTGCATGTTGTGTATGTTCGTGGGGGGCACTGTGCATTGACCTTTCAGGGTCTTTGGCACTAGATTTTGGCCATGTTCATATGTTGGATGTTGTGTATGTTTGTGGGGGGCACTGTGCACTGACCTTCCAGGGTCTTTGGCACTAGCTTTTGGTCACGTTCATACGTTGGATGTTGTGTATGTTTATGGGGGGCACTGTGCACTGACCTTCCAGGGTCTTTGGCACTAGCTTTTGGCCACGATCATACGTCGTATGGAGTGTATGTCATGGGGGGTAGAGTGCACTGACCTTGTCGGATGGCCCAGATGTGGGTAACTAGCGTGGTTAGAGAATCTAAGCATTTCTGAGGGGATGCTTAGGCGCTTTAATTGGTCCATGGTCTTTGGCACTTGCTTTTGGCCGTGATCATAGCTCATATGACACATGAAATAGAGTAACTGTGGCCAAGTGTACTTTGTACTAGGGGGCTGCCACCTGGTAGGGAACACCTTTGGGCTCCCAGGCTGATCACCTATGGGAGGGGGGCTGTTACGTGCACAACCGGGTGGTCTCGATAAACTCAACACAGTTCCCTAAGTGAGAGTGTCGTGTGGACACGCTTAGGCTATTTCCTGAGGTTTGGTTGTTGTTGGTATGTACCACATTGCATCTAAGTGTTGAGTTAGGTGCATGCATCATTCTGTGCAGTCTTGATTGGGTCCATGAATGGATGATGAGTAATTGTTGGATGTGGATGATGAATATTTGTTGGATATGAGTGTTGAATAATGATTGTTGTGTATGCTCATCATGTTTGCCCATGTTCCTTGCTAACTGTGGTTATTTGGAATTGGTATTGGTTTTTTTTATAATGAACTCACCCTTGCAATTTTGTATCATGTGGTTGGTACCTGTGATGATCACGAACCTTGTTCGTGGGAGCAAAATGACAGTGGTAGGGTGCAGGGAGTAAGATTCTAGTGAGGAGCCGCCGAGCCGACGTGATGACGTTGGCGTTATTTTGGGAGAGAGTTGTGTTTTGTAATCAACTCCTCCGTAGTTGGTTTTTAAGTTTTATTTTGTTGAGTTAAAGATGTAAAACTGTGATTTTAATTGTATATATGAGCAGATTTAATTTTCGTTATGTGTATGACATGTACCAAATTATTGTTTCTATGTAATTATGCATATTCACTTAAGTAATGGCGTGTTGTTGGATGAATTTATGTTGTGACAAAATCACTTCTATTTTCATAAGCAAAAATTAAGGGAGTTCTTTTTATAAAAATTGAAATTATCGAATATTAGAGTGTGGATACCGTAGCGACGAGGCGAGTCGTTACACACGGGCTTGGATTAGTTACTTCTTGCGTCTCATTGACTTCAGTACTCCATTGCTAGCTTGCTCCTTCGTCAAAGATGACATCTCTTGAAATGATCAGCTAGCTGCTTTGAATCTGGTTTGAATAATCGGTAACCTTTAGATTGGTCACTATAGCCGACAAAGATGCACTTTTCTCCTTTTTCATCAAGCTTTTGTCGGTTCTCCTTTGGAATGTGCGAATAAGCAACACATCCAAAAACTTTAAAATGATCAACTGTTGGTTTTCTATTGAACCATGCTTCATATGGTGTCATATTTAAGACTGCTTTAGTTGGAGAACGGTTGAGGATGTATACTGCTGTGCTAACAGCTTCCGCCTATAGATTCTTTGGCAGGTTCTTGTGTTGTAGCATCGATCGAGCCATTTCCACAATGGTTCTATTTTTCTTTTAGCGACACCATTCTGTTGTGGAGTGTGACAAACAATCAACTCCTTCTTGATGCCATGATCATTGCAAAAATTGATGAATATGTGCCCATTGAATTCTCCCCCGCGATCTATTCTCAAGATTTTGAGGGAATGCCCACTTTGCTTTTCCACTAGGGTCTTGAACTCCTTGAAGCAAGATAATGCATTGAATTTTTGTTGGATGAAGTACACCCACGTCATTCGAGTGTAGTCATCAACGAAGAGGAGAAAATATCTTCTTCCACCAAAGCTGGGGGTACTTGATGGTCCCTAGATATCAGCATGCACCAATTGAAGTGAAGCTTTAGCTCTCCAAGATGTTTTTGGAAATGGTAACTTGTGCATCTTGCCATAAATGCAGCCTTCACAAGCTTTAAGGTTAGATGAAATAAAAGGAAGCCCAAGCACCATTTTTTTTTTGTTTTAATAATTTGAGGTCATTAAAGTTTAGATGACCATACCTCAAGTGCTACAGTATGGACTCATCCATATTCTCACATTTCAATGCATTGTTTTGCCCAAATGGCATAAATAGAGGAAATACTTTATTAGGAGCCATTTTGATAGAAATAATTTGGCCCTTTCTTTTATGAATGATATTACATTTATCATCATCAAAGATGACTTTATAATTTTTATGAATAAGTTGACCAACACTTAGAAGATTTTGAGTAAGACCTGGCACATAAAAAACATCATGGATATATTTTTTGCTACCATTTTGAGTTTTAACAGCAATGGTGCCTTTTCCTTCAACTTTTTGAACATTTCCATCACCAAGTGTAACTTTGAATTTTATTGTCTCATCTAATTGCACAAAGCAACTTTTTGTTTTTTGTCATGTGGTTTGAACAACCACTATCAGCATACCATACATCCCTTGATTCTTGAGAAGATAAAGCGGAGTACAAAGTATGATCAAGGGATTCTTTATTTTATAGAAAATTTGCTTCTTCTTTTTTTCGTAAAAATAATCTTTTTCGTAGTGTAGTTGCCTTTTGCACTTTTTGCATTTGTACCGACAATCATTTGTATCATGATTATTTTTCTTGCATAATTTGCAATAGGAGCTTGAAGCATTATTGCTCCATTGCTTTCCACTTCTTTTACCACGATTAGTAAATGCTCCTCCTCTTTTTTGAGGAAATTTACCGTGGTTATTTTTCTTTTCTCCATCATTTTTAGAGATATTAATTTTAGATTGGAATGCTTGCTCTAGTGGCTGCTCAAATCTTTTCATTCTAGCTTCATGAGCTTCTAAAGAGCCCATTAATTCTACTAGAGTGAGTTTAGATAAATCTTTTGATTCTTCTATGGCAGCCACAATATGATCATATTTTACGGGAAGACTTCTTAATATTTTTAGTATTATTTTCTTGTCTTCAATCGTGTCCCCGTAACTTCTATTTTGATTGAAGATATTAGAGACACGAGAGAAGAAAGATTCTATAGATTTATCTTCCCGCATTATTAATGTATCAAAATCCTTCCACAAAGATTGAAGTTTAATAGAAATTATCTTGTCTGTGCCTTTAAATTCATTTTTTAGAGTCTCCCATGCCTCCTTTGCATTTTTTGCTTGCATGATTCTTGGAAAGATCTCTCTACTAACTCCTTGTCGGATGAATTGTAGAGCCTTAGCATCATGTTGCTATTGCTTGTACTCCTTTTGCTTTGCTGCTGTCCACATAGCAAATTCTTTTTGGCTTTCTGGGACTGGATAGCCATTCTCTATAACATCCCACAAGTCTTGTGAGATGAATAGAGTTTGCATTTGGATGCTCCAATAATGGGAACTAAGGTTTGGTTATAGTTGAAGGTTGGTGGGCTAGGTGATGTAGCAAAGGCCATAGGATCAACACTGCTCTGATGCCATTGTTAGGATATGGGACGTGGTTATGCCTTTTTTCTATGGAAGGATATGGTAGAAATGTATGATATAAATGATGGGAGTAGGAAGAGGATGATATTTCAGAAAATTGACACCTTAACTTGAATTGTGTTTATTAGCTTCTTTTCTTACATTCCATGG
The DNA here is from genome assembly GCF_000004515.6 of Glycine max. Classification (NCBI taxonomy): domain Eukaryota; kingdom Viridiplantae; phylum Streptophyta; class Magnoliopsida; order Fabales; family Fabaceae; genus Glycine; species Glycine max. The sequence goes on from NC_038247.2 coordinate 26,858,295, forward strand.
CTTGCTACAACTTATGCCTTTATATAGGTTACATACATGATTTCTACACACTTCTATACTACTTAGTCCTAGCTAGAGTCTTCTAGACTCATCTATCATCTATCATCCATCTCTATAATGTTCTAGGTGCTTCTATGACTTTAGATAATAAGATATTTTTCTACATCCATCAAGAAGTTTCTACACACTACAACATCTCCATAGGTGTAGAACTCTCTAGATAATGGACCACCAATTATACATCTACATTTTTCTATATTAATCTTCAACAATATACTTTGTCATATCGTTGCTCCTTCCTAAGATTGGCTACCACCACAGATGAGTGAACTTCTAAGCACTAATAGAAGGTTTGAGAGAATGGATCCCAGCAGAGAGAACTTCACAACATTTACTTTGTTTTGGTGAAGTGCTAACAGAGATATGATCATCTGGGTTGCATTTCCACAGGTTGCATTCAGAAGCCCTCCAACTGAAAAATATTCACACTTTCCATTGTCACACAATATTATTAAGAAAAGCTTAGTGTTGCATTCTTTGTATTAGCTTCTTATTGTATGCAAATCATGTGAGATTAATATTTATGATTTAATTTTTACTTGTGCGGCCAGTGTAATACTCAATTTGCCTTGAATTTTGAGAGAAAAATCAAACAGATTAAAAGTATTAGAAATATGGACTTCAATATATTTGTAGTGACTGTATGATGTTGATATATATAAGGCTTTTTTACACAAACAATTAATTTTTAAAAAACATTCAGTAATAAATAAATTTGGAAAATATTATGAGTATGGATAAATTGTGTTTTAAAATATAATTTTAAAAAGTTGATTTTTTTTAAAAAAATATTGAACTTCAAGTATTATTTTCTTTTATAAAAAGAATTAAAGTCATGAGTGTAATTATGACTTTATTATTTATAGCGATTTCAGTATTTTTTAAGAAAATCTGATTTTCTTAAAACATAATTTACTCATACCTATAATATTTTTATTATTTTTTAAAAAAAATTAACTCATTTGTGTAAAAAGCCTGCATAGGAAGTGACATGCAAACTTACTCAGTAAAGAAGCTGACACGTTCAGCTAGAGGGGTGAGTCCAAGTAGGCTCCAAGCAAAAATCCAAGGCTACATATGGCAGAAAAGTTATCTATATACAATCTATAAAAGAGAACCTATGGAAATTACTGAAATACCCCTGCTTAAGATTGTGACAGATGTCCATTTTGTTGGTTTTTTTGTCTTTTAGCCCTTAATTTACCACTCTTCTGATGCTTACAGGTGTTTAATTTTGTTGATTGTGGCATTTACACGTGTTTTATTTTGCATGTTGTGCATGTGCTGGCCTTTGCTTCTTTACGTGGTTTCTTGCATTTCAATCTTCATTCTTCAGTTTGCGCGTTTTTGGTTTTCATTTTCGCAGATACAGAGCAGTTTAATTTGGGTTCTGATTGATGCTGTTTTGATGTATGTTTTGTTACATTCGATGTTAGCTTATGGTTTTCTGGCTTTTCTTTTCTTACATGCATATTACCTTTCGGGTTTTTGGCTTTTGTTTCTGTGGTGTTTTTATGTTTGTTTTGTTGCATGCATGTTATTTTTTAATTTTTTTGTGTTGGGCGATGTTTGGTTTGCATGTTTGGTTTAGGGTTGGTGGTACTTCTGCTGTTCTGTTCTGGTGCTGTTTTCATGTGTGTTTTCTTACATGCATTTAGCTTCTCATTTTTGTGTGTTGAACGAGGTTTTGGATTTTTGCTTAGCTTATCATGTTTCTGTTTTGATGGTGGCTTTGTTGTATTTTTTTCAGTGTTATGGCACGTTCTCCAGACAAGATAAAGAGCATCGATGGCTCAAAAGAAACTCTTAAATTCAGTGTGAGGATCAATGATCTATGGTTTATTGGCACGCCTAACAAATCTGAGCAAGCTGGAATGGTGTTTGTGGACTCCGATGTATGCTTCAATTCTGTGTTTTTTTTGTAGCTTTATTACTTATTACTCATTGTTCATTTCATTGTGTTGTAACCTTAATGCAATCCAGGGTGATGAGATCCACGCTGTTTGTAAACAAGACCAATTGAAGTAAAATAAAAATGGACTTGGAAGAAAATTGTACTTACGTCATGCACAATTTTAAAGTGCTAAAAAACAATGGTCAGTACAGAGTGTGTGATCATCAATTTAAATTGGTGTTTATTAGGGTTACTGTTGTGAGGGAGTGTGTTCTAGGGGACATCCCTTTTAGAAAATACAGATTTGTTGGATTTGCAGATGTTGTGGTTGGCCAGTTTGAACATGGACTATTGGTTGGTATGTTAAGTTATATTTTTGCAATTGAGTTTATTTTGAAAGTTCTGTTGTTTTTGGAATTAAATAACATTCCCCGATTTTCCTACTTGCTTTATAGATGTTATTGGTCTTGTGGAGGAGGTTGTCTTTCGGCAAGTTTCAGGAAAAGGTAGAAGGGTAGTTTTCAAATTAAAGGACTTGAGGTGAAGTTCGATTCTTGGTGACAATTTATGTGATATGCTTTGTCAAGTTGTGGCTATGATTATATTATTATTAATAACTGATTGTTTCATAACTATTTGTTTTTGATAGCCAGCAATTGCTATCTTGCACTTTGCGGGATGATTATTGCTTGCAGTTTGTGAAGTTCTTAGATGATTATGAAGGTGATGGTGCAATTACAGTTCTATTAAGCCATTGTAGGATCAAGGAAGCGCAGGGTATATCCTCATCTTGAATTTATTGATTTCTCTGTTTATGCTATTGCATGTTATGGTTTTGTTTTTTTAAATGATTCAGGATCTTATCTTGCATCGATCAACAATTCCTTCAAGGCTTCAAAGTTAATTATTAACCAGCCCGTGATGGAGATTCAAGAATTCAATGAACAATATTTTTTGTATGTGTTATGTAATATATATTGATTATTTTTTGTCTTATTTTTGTTGTTCATTGTATATTTGTAGGCTTGCAGAGTTGGGCATTGAGGCCCGGTCAGGTTTTAAATCCCATGGTGAAGGGAGTACACAGCTTTCAGGTTCTATCCAATTATCATCAAAAGAATCATTCTTTGGCAAGACTGAGGCAAAGACTATTGTTGAGATTAACACCATCTCTGAAGTAATGATCTTATATAGATTTTACTTCTTTGTCATGCATTATCTGAAGTTTTTTATTTGATGTCTATGCTGTTTCATGCAGGAAATTGTTTGTGTCACTGTTGGCACAATTACTAGGATTGTTCTGGACAATCATTCATGGTGTTATACAGCTTGCATTCAGTGCCATAAAAAAAGTGATGCAGAGATGGCGCCCTTTACATGTGCATGCGGCAAATACAATAAGGAAGTTGTGCTTAGGTGATTGTGATCTTTTAAAATGTTGTGTATTTTTTATGCCTTCATCATTTTTTGACTATTGGTGCATATGGTGGCAGGTATAGGCTTGAGGTGATGATCAACCAGGGAAATGAAAGCACAAAATTCCTGCTTTGGGACCGTGAATGCAGTGAATTAATTGGCCAATCAACTGATGCAGTTAATAAGCTTAAAATTGAAGTGTGTTTTTGGATTCAACCGTAATTGTTTATGTTTGATATGTTATTTTTTGTTTGTGTAATACAATTATTCTCTTTGAACAAGGATGGTGATGTTGATTTGAATGCTTCACCCCAAGCACTTGATAAGCTGCTGGGTCATGAACTTGCTTTCAAGATAAAGGTGCAACCCAAGTTCAGGAATTTTGCTGTTTTGAAGTGTTCAGCTGACTCGAGCTTGATAAATGCTGTGATGGATATGCTAGCTGATGCTGAGGTAATGTTCAATGCAAGTTATTTGACATTAACTATTGTGAAAAGTATGTATTCTATTCATATTTATCTGTTTTCCATGGGTTGTGTTATCTTCAATGTATGTCTTATTCAGACATCTTCAAAAATGGATATCCCGGTTTCTGATTCGAATCATTCTGCTCAACATGAATCTGTGAGTTTTGATGACTGCTCTCATTTTTAAATATGATATTTCTTGCAATTCTTGCATTTTGACACTTCATGACTTTCAACTTAGCATTCAACTTATTGATTGCCATTTGTTTTATCTAGAAATCCCTCTCTGTGACAGCAGATCATGATCCCCTGCTTGGACTCCCCTTGACGCCTACAAAGCGGCAGGCATTTCAGGATTGTGATGATGAACCAGGGATCTCTCAAATTTCACCTGCACAACTTTCATCCAACAAATTAAAAAAACATGCCTGAATTTAGTGCATTTGGTTGTTTCCAAGTTGTGTTGAACAATTTTTCCCCCCTTGGTATTTGTATATTGTACATTGGCTTCTACCTTATTTCTGTTGTGGTGGTGTTGCTTTTGAACTCTGATCAGAACTTTTGTTTAAATTTTAATCTTATTTTGTATGCGAGTATCCTGGCATTTTAGTTATATGGCTTATCCGATGTCACCTTAACTATTGCACTATATTTCAAAATCCTTATTTGTTCAATTGTTAAAATAACTATCGACAGACCATGCTTATATTAATGGTTATAAAGCCATCTTTAAAGAAATCGAGCTATGCAAATGTTATGAATTGAAATATATCATGAGAGATAGAACAAGTAAGATTTGAAAATAAAAATTAGAGATTGCCAGACAGAAAGTTCAAAAAACATGTTCTTCACAATGATGATAAGTTAAAATTCAATTAAAGTTTTAACCGGCCATTAAACCATCTGATTTTAAGGTGTGCATCTTTAATTGTCTGAGCAGAAAGTATTCATGGGAAACAAATTAAAATATTAGAAATAATGACCACGAAATATTGATCAGTAGCACAACTAAATCACCATTAATATCTGATTAATTCATCTGATTTTATGTTGTGCATCCTTAATTGTCTGAGCACAAAGTATTCACGGGAAACAAATTAAAATGTTAGAAATGATGATTAGGAAATATTGATCACTAGCACAACTAAATCAACATTCATATCTGATTAATTTTCTAACAGCAGAATATACACACCAAGACAAAAGTATCAGCTTTGGAGTCTTGAGAAACATGATCTTGGATCATCAATGATATGTAGTTAAGTGTTTCTTTATTATCAATCATCGTTTAGCATGATTTGTTAATTTAGATAACATTTTTTGCTTGATTTGGCTTTCGCAAATGTAGAATCGGATATTTGATAAATTTACTCCATCTTTCATCAGATGTCTCAATATGATGTACAATTAATAAAACAAGTAAAAAAACAATTTTTGTTTAGCTTGACATCCTAATTCTGCCATGCATAACATTTTCGATATCATATTTCTTATCGATGGCGCCAAAGCATAGGTATAATAATGGTTATAAATGCAAGTCTAATCAATTTAGTGCATTTAATTAGCTGTCAGCATTCATAATTTTAGTGTTTTTCCTTATGCTTACTTTTGATTACTTACTTTTCAAGTTTTAATGTGGTCGTCAAAACCATGACTATAATCATGGCTATACATGCATGTCTAATCATTTTTATCAAAGTATGATCCATTTAACCAGGTGTCAACATTGATAATTTTAGTCAACAAGTTAAGTTATGTCTTGGTTCAAGTGGAATAACATTCCTTTTCTGCATGTCCATGGACTTTTGCAATTTTAATTTTGCATGTATTGTAATATATTAAAACAAGAAGTCAGTGAAAATTTTATAACTCAGTCAAGATTAACAACAACCATCAAGAACATGGATAACCATGAGTATGCAAATCATCGTGATACGACACAAGCTAGGATAAAAAATAAAGGTATTAGGCAGCACAAAGTTAATGATCAGGCTCAGAATATTGATTGTAAGCAATTCAAAATATTATGTTCCAAATTACAGTTAATAATTTTAATTAGTTTGTTGATTTAGTAATACAATATCCATAATTTTTTTCACACAAGGACAAGCAAACTGTAAGGTACATTCAATATTATGTGAATCCATTCCACATTAAATAAATTCCACTAAACTTAGATTCAATTCACTTTTTTAGTCAATATTCGTGATTCATCAGAGGATGACAGTTCTAAATCAACACAAGGTACCAATTAAAATAGACTTTATCAAATTAATTTTCAACATTATAATGCTATAATCTAATCTAAATGCAATTTTCATGGGTTGTGTTTCAGTTTCTTCACCTGAGAACCAAAATTATATGTCCTCAGCTAATGAGCCCGCAATTAATAGAGAAGGTAACGATTAATATTGATAAACACTATGTTATTAGCTCACTGTCGAATATCTTTCACTCTACAAAACTGCTTTTGTTTATCGTGTTTCAATTTACATGTTTTCCTAAAACATTTTCAATGACCAACTTCACTTTGCCATATATCATTAAATTATTTCAGGATATTTTGATCTTGGTGATCAACTCATGCAGTGTAGTCACTGTAATGCAAATATGTGGTATGATGAAAGAGTCTCAAAAGATAAAAGAACTACAAATCCAAGATTCAGTTTATGTTGTGGAAATGGCAAGGTTGAACTTCCATTGTTACAGAATCCACCTAAATATCTCTACCAACTTTTGTAAGATCATGATACATCTGATAGTAAAAATTACCAACAGAACATAAGGACATATAACATGATGTTTGCCTTTACTTTTGCTGGTATTAAGTTTGACAAATCAATTAATCATTCAAGAGGACCTCCTACAATAAGAATTCAAGGTCAACCATGTCATAGAATAGGTAGTATGTTACCGATTCCTGGGAAAGAACCAAAATTTGCACAATTGTATATCTTTGACACAGAAAATGAAGTGCAGAATAGGATTAATGCAATAAGGTAGTTAGTCTTTCATTATTATTATTATAAATGCACAACATTGATCAACAATCTTACATTTAAATAGGATTCAATTGTTTATTCCGCATTACTAATCTTCCAATCATCATATATATAATTGTTTATTTTAGTCAACAGTCCACATAATCAAATTCAAGAACACATTGTTTCACAACTTAGTGAGATGCTAGATGAATACAACGTGCATGCAAAAACTTTCAGGATGGCCAGAGATAGATTACAAGATGTTCAAGTGAATAATATCAAGTTGAAATTGATTGCTAATCGTGAGAAAGATGGTCGTACATATAATGTACCTACTGTTCCTGAAGTTGTAGCACTAATAGTAGGCGATTTTGATGCAAATTCAAAAAGAGATATTATTATTGAAACTCAGCATGGACAACTACAAAGGATCCATGAATTACATTCTAGCTATCTAGCTCTACAATACCCTCTCTTATTTCCTTATGGGGAAGATGGATATAGACCTGATATTCTACATAGCAGTCGATCAGATGGTAAGAAAAGGAAAAGAAATCGTCTTACAATGAGGGAGTGGTTTTCTTATAGGCTACAATGCAGATCAAATGAATCTATGACTTTGTTGAATTCTAGGAGACTATTCCAACAATTTGTTGTTGATGGCTATACTATGGTTGAGTTAGAAAGGCTTTCTTACATCAGAAACAACTAAAAAAAACTTCGAGTTGACAAGTTTTGTAGCTTACAACAGTCATTGGATGATGGAAGTAGGAGAGGCCTAAATAAAGGTAAAAGAGTCATTTTGCCTTCAACTTTTGTTGGCAGTCCGCGCTATATGGATCAACTTTATTTTGATGGTATGGCCATATGTAGCCATGTGGGCTTCCCAAATCTTTTTATTACTTTAACCTGCAATCCAAATTGGCCTGAAATCCATAGATTGTTGAATCCATTGAATCTGAAAGCAGCAGATAGGCCAAACAAAATCTCCAGAGTCTTCAAACTAAAGTATGAACAAATGCTTATGGACCTGACAAAGAATCACATGCAAGGCAAAGTTATTGCATGTAAGTTGATTCTAAGTTTGTTGAATTTATATTATGTGTGACATTGTTATTTTACACTACCAATATTAATCACACAATCATATCTAATAACTTTAATTATTTTCTATTAACAGACTTACTAATGAATTGCAGATATGTATACAATAGAATTTCAAAAATGAGGCCTACCTCATGTCCATTTGTTGCTATTTTTACATCCTGATAACAAATACCCATCCTCAGATGAAATTGATCAAATTATATCAGCAGAGATACCTTCACAGCAAGATGATCCATAACTGTATTCATTAGTAAAAAACCATATGGTTCATGGTCCATGTGGATGTCTGAATCATGGATCTCCATGCATGAAAAAAGGCAAGTGTAGTCGTTTCTATCCTAAAATGTTCCAGCCGCATACTGTTTTAGATGCTGATGGTTTTCCAGTCTATCGTAGAAGAAACAATGGTAATGCAATTGAGAAAAATGGTGTTATAGTTGATAACAGGTATATTGTACCTTACAATCCAAGATTGCTCAGAAAATACCAAGCGTATATCAATATTGAATGGTGTAACCAAAGCACTTCTATCAAATATTTATTTAAGTACATCAACAAGGGATATGATAGGGTGACTGCTGTTTTGATTGATGAAGATAACGATCAAACTGAGAATGGTGGCACCCATAATGATGAGATCAAAGAATATATAGATTGCATGTATTGTTAAAACTTGATCTCTAATTTATCTGATCATCATTGTTATAACAACTAATTCTATCTTCCTAACAGATACATATGTCCTTGTGAATCTACTTGGAGAATCTTTGGATTTCCAATACATGGCAAAAAACCTGTTGTTGAAAGATTACACTTCCATCTTCTAGGCCAACATAGTGTTCTCTATGAAGACCATGATGATATTGATGATGTATTGTCTAAGCCAAGTATCTCTGATTCAAAGTTTATTTCATGGATGAACACCAACCAAAATTCTGTTGAAGGGAGAAATCTTACTTATGCAGAATTTGTTTCAAAGTTTGTATACAATCAGAAGAAAAGATGTTGGCACCTTAGGAAGAAAGGCTATACCATTGGCAGATTACTATGGGTTCCACCAATTACAGGGGAATTATTTTATTTGAGAATGATGCTTACCATTTGTAAAGGACCTACCTCATTTGAGGATTTAAGAACAGTTGATAATGTTCAGTATTCTACATATAAAGAAGCATGTTTTGTTGTGGGATTTTTACAAGATGATAAAGAATTTATTGAGGCAATCAAAGAAGCAAAAGATTGGGGTTCAGCACATTATATAAGAAAGCTATTTGTGTTGTTACTTTTAACTGCAACAATGAGCAAACCTGAACAAGTTTGGGACCAAACTTGGCATTGGATGGCTGATGACATTGTCTATAATTATAAAAAATCATCAACAAGTCCAGGTTTATGCTAATTTCCCATCAGACAAATCAATATTGATACGACACATAATTTGACTTTTTTCTCTTTTGTGTATTAGCATTGCAGCTTGATGATAGAACTCTTCAAAATTTGGTCTTGCTTGAAATTCAACAATTGCTGCAAGCAAATCAAAGATCGCTAAGAGACTATCCTTCAATGCCATATCTAGAGGATGCGAATTGTCCAACTTATCTAGACAATAGCCTTATATTAGCTGAACTGAACTACAACAATGAAGAACTTAGATCAGAGTTTGAACATCTATTTTCTCACATGACAGGTACATTAAGTATAGAGCAATTTACCCCTCTGAAAATTATTATGTGCATTTCCTTCTTAGCTTTTCTCATCTATAAATTAGTATTTTAACTTCATTCATTTATCTTTAAATCTAACACCACATATGGATGATTTCAGATGAACAAGCTTCAATTTACAACCAGATTGTTGAAGCTGTTAATAAAGATGAAGGTGGTATGTTTTTTCTCTGTGGATATGGAGGTACAGGAAAAACATACATTTGGAAAGCACTTGCAAGTTCATTGAGAGCGGACAATAAAATTGTAATAATGGTGGCCTCTAGCGGCATAGCTTCTCAGCTATTGCCTGGAGGTAGAACTGCACATTCAAAATTTAAAATTCAAGTTCCAGTTTTTGAAGACTCAACTTGCAATATCCATCAACGAACTCAATTAGCTAAGCTATTAAATTAGACAAGTCTAATCATTTGGGATGAAGCACCCATGGCTCACAAATTCTGTTTTGAGGCACTTGATCACAGTCTTAGAGATATCATCAAACACAACTCAAAGGACAATACAATCTTTGGAGGTAAAGTCATGGTCTTTGGTGGAGATTTCCGGCAGATCCTGCCAGTCATTCCAAGAGGCAGCCGCTCTGATATTGTTAACGCCACAATTAATTCCTCTTATCTATGGGATCACTGTCAGATCTTGAGACTAACAAAAAACATGCGTTTACAAAACAACATGCAAGCAACAGATCAAGAAGAAACTGCAGCTTTTGCATAATGGATTATAGATATTGGTGATGGTATTATTGGAGATGAAAATGATGGCTATGTTACTATTGAAATTCCACAGGAACTATTAATCACAGAATATAATGATCCTATTCATAGTATAATTAGCTCTACATTTCCATATCTATCTCATCATCACAATGATCCTGAATACTTCCAAACCAGAGCAATATTAGCTTCCACAAATGAAACAGTGCAACAAGTTAATGATTATATGCTTACAATGATACCGGGTAATCATATAGTAAACTATCTTATTCTGTTTTTCATCTTTTAATCAACTTTCCTGGATTTAACATTTTTGGTTGATGAATTTTCTTTTTTATGTCTAAAATATTGATAGGTGAACAAATGGAATATCTAAGTTCTGATTCAGTTGACAAATCCAAAACCATTGAAAGTTGTCATTCCGGCTCACTGACAACTGAATTTTTGAATTCATTGACAACATCTGGCTTACCCAATCACTGTCTCAAACTCAAGATTGGAACACCAATAATTTTATTAAGGAACTTAGACCAAACTCAAGGGTTGTGTAACGGTACTAGGTTAATTATCACAAGATTAGCAAAGCATGTTATTGCAGCTGACATAATTTCTGGGACAAATATCGGAGTTCATGTTTATATCCCATGAATGTCTATGTTGCCTTCACAGTCACCATGGCCTTTTAAGCTATTGAGGAGACAATTTCCGATAATGCTTTCTTATGCTATGACAATTAATAAATCCCAAGGACAATCACTATCTTCAGTTGGACTTTACTTGCCAAAACCAGTTTTTTCACATGGCCAACTATATGTTGCATTATCAAGAGTCAAGTCAAAGAAAGGACTTCGAATTTTAATACATCATCAGGACAAAAAAAAATGACTTCAACCACGAATGTGGTTTTCAAAGAGGTCTTTACTAATATTAGAAGGTAAATCCAATTTATTTCCCTGCTTCTGCTTCATTTATTTGTGCCCATTGTGTTAGGTTTCTTGCATACTACGTTATCATCTATCTTGCCCTTTAGATATTAGTAACGTTTAAATGTTATTTTTGTCCCTCACACTTTTTGCATTCATGTTGTGCTTTTATCGCAATCCATGTTGAAATTGGACATTTTGTTGATACTAATTCAAAAACCTGTTCCACTCATTCTGATGTTCTATTATTAAATACATAGTCAGAAATTTATATATTAATTTACTTTTGTTCATTGGTAACGAATCCAAAAAATTATTCAATAATTTTGAATGATGCTACTATATTGTCACTGTCAATGAACCCTAGGTAGCATGTCATCTAGAATAACATTTAATTCATGCATATAGGAAAAAACAGCCTATGCATATCCTGTGTGATTATACCTTATCCAAAACAAAACAGATACAATATTAAGTTAAATCTTTTTAAATGTCTATTAAATTTCGTAGCATTCTATTACCATTATTTCAAACTATTGTATTAAGATTCTAAGTAGTTCAGTTATCTGCACCATCTATTACATTGTTTTTATGATGCTGACTCTGCCCTTTCAAACTTTCTTGCTTTTGGTCCTTCATTACCATTATGAAGTGTATTTTCTTATTTGTTCGATCATATCATCTCTGATATACATCATCTATTATATTCTCTTTATAATCCTGATTCTGCTCTTTCAAAGTTTCTTGCTTTAGGCCTTTAATTCGAATCATGAAATGCATTTTCTTATCTGTTCAATCATATGATATCTGTATTTGCTTTTGCTGCATTTTCTGATCTCTGCAATGTTCTGTATTCCTTATTTTCATGCTTTGCATCTAATTTCCTACATCTTATATTATATGCATCTTCTCTTATCTTATTTTAATTATCCTAAATTAGAACTGTTAAATCCAATTACTACCACATTGCAGCAACACAACAATTTAGACCTGCAGACAATTGAATTAGTCAATATGCATGTTTTTTAAATGCTAAGCCCATTTTTTTCCTCATTGCACTACAGTTGAGATTGCCTGCTATCAGACAACCATTGATATTGCAATTTAAAGCTGCCCTCCATTGTGACAAGGTTAAATCAAAGCCTTCGTTTCCATATTTTATCCTTTGTGCTTCTGATATTGTTTTCCTTTTTTAAACGCTTTTTCCCCATTGCAGGACGCCATAGAAATACCAGGTTTCTATCAGCGCCAATGGCTACCAAATTATCCTAAAATTGTTGAATTTAAGTATGATGGGGAAACCTACAAAATTCAAGTCAGACAACAGAAAGACAAACTTTACTTTGCTGATGGCCTAACAAGATTCAGGACAGAACTGCAGATTTATGAATCTGTCATGATAAATTTCCTGACCTGCGACCACCCTGCAAAATTTGACCTCCACTTCACTCCACCATTAGACCAGCAGAAATGCAAAAGGCGCCGTGCAACAAGAAAACACATCTAGACATATGAAATCAACCAATCAATGCTAGGCGCACCATATCCACTGGTAAAATATTCACATCCATATATATCTTCCATACAAATATAAATTTCAATGCCTAACTCCTTTTTTTTCCCCTGCAGCAACTTCCAACCTCTGTCACACAATGCCTAATCCACTGTGGTGATCATATGACAATTCTCAGAAGATTCGGACCTCCACTGCCATGGAATGTAGTTGTGCTCGACAAAGGCATCGGTGACAAGTATGTCACTCTCCCTTGGTACAAATTCATTCAAGAAGGTGATTTTAGCCATGGAGACAAGCTCTCATTCAATTATAGGCGTGCTGAGAAGATTTGGGAGGTTGTTGATGTAAGCTCCATTGGAGCTTGTAGGCCTAGGATCTTCTTCATCAATGGATTCCTTTGCTTCTTGGAAGATGAATGGCAACGGAATGGAGAAGGAAGAGAGAGAGGAGACGCCACTTCAAGGAAAAGATGAGTCTAGAAGAAGCTCACCACCATGGAAGGCCATGGATAAGAGCTTGGAGGAAGAAGAAGATGAATGAAGGGAGAGGGAGAGAAGAGCACGAAATTTTGTGCTCTAAAAGAGCTTTGAAATCTGAAGTTTAATTTTCAAATCATCAAAGTTTTCCAAAAAAAATGCACACACATGACCTCTATTTATAGCCTAAGTGTCACACAAAATTGGAGGGAAATTCAAATTTCACTTGAATTTGAAATTGAATTTGTGGAGCCAAACTTTGGAGCCAAAATTTCACTAATTATGTTTAGTGAATTTTAGTTATGGTTCAGCCCACTAATCCAAGATCAATTCCAAGATTCTCCACTAAGTGTGCTTAGGTGTCATGAGGCACGAAAAGCGTGAAGGACATGCACAAAGTGTGACTATATGATGTGGCAATGGGGTGTAGTAAGCAAATGCTCACCTCCCCCTCTAAAATTTAATTGGATTGGGCTTCTACCAATTCAATTAAATTTATTTCCAACCACACACATCAAATATTCACTTAGTGCATGTGAAATTACAAAACTATCCCTAATACAAAAACTAGTCTAGGTGCCCTAAAATACAAGGGATGAAAAACTCATATATTTCTAGGGTACCCTACCTATAATATGGAGCCCTAAATATAAGGACCAAATCCTAGTCTAATATGTACAAAGATAATTGGATTCAACCTTGGCCCATGGGCACAGAAATCTACCCTGAGGTTCATGAGAACCCTAGGGCCTTCTTCAGCAGCTCTAGCCCTATCTTCTTGGTGCCTCTTGCTCATGGTTCTAGTGACAGGTTCCTTCCTAGGGAGGATTTCATCATCCCCTTCCCCTTGAAGAGGATTTGACCTCAAATCTGTTAGTTCCTCCTCCTCAATATCAGCTCCACCTGCAAAAGGAATTAAATCAGAAATGTTAAAAGTGGTGCTGACTCCATACTCTTCTGGGAGGTCCAACCTATAGGCATTGTTATTGATCCTCTCCAAAAGCTGAAAAGGTCCATCCCCTCTAGGGCTAAGCTTGGGTTTCCTTTTAGTAGGGAATCTATCCTTCCTAAGATGGAGCCAAACCCAGTCACCCTCATTAAGAACTAGCTCTTTTCTTCCTCTATTGCCTTTAGTTGAATACACCTTTGTTTGATTCTCTATTTGGTTCTTAACCCTCTCATGCAACTTCTTTACAAATTCTGACCTAGATTCCCCTTCTTTATGTATAAAAGAAGTGTCCAGTGGGAGGGGAATGAGGTCTAACGGTGTTAGGGGATTGAACCCATAGACAACCTCAAAAGGCGACTGCTTGGTGGTTCTATGAACCCCCCTGTTGTAGGCAAATTCTACATGAGGAAGATACTCATCCCAAGACTTGTGGTTGCCTTTCAGAAGAGCCCTTAAAAGGGTGGATAAAGACCTATTCACTACCTCTGTTTGCCCATCAGTTTGTGGATGACAAGTGGTAGAGAAAAGAAGTTTAGTTCCTAGCTTAGCCCATAAGGTTTTCCAGAAGTGGCTAAGGAACTTAGCATCTCTATCAGACACAATGGTCCTAGGCAAACCATGGAGTCTCACAACTTCCTTGAAAAAGAGTTTTGAGATGTGGGAAGCATCATCCACCTTGTGGCATGGTATAAAGTGTGCCATCTTGCTAAACCTATCCACCACCACAAAGATAGAGTCCACACCTCTTTGGGTTCTAGGAAGCCCAAGGACAAAGTCCATACTAATGTCTACCCAAGGTGCAGATGGGATGGGTAAGGGTGTGTATAGCCCATGAGACATCTCCCTAGACTTGGCTTGTAAACAAGCCACACACCTAGTGTAATGCTTATGGACATCTTTCTTCATATGGGGCCAATAAAACTTTTCTTTGAGTATGAAAAGGGTCTTGTCTATCCCAAAGTGGCCCATGAGCCCACCCTCATGGCTCTCTTTCACAAGTAATTTCCTAATGGATCCTTGGGGTATGCAAAGCTTTCCCTCTTTGAACAAATATCCCTCAGCCAAATAGAATCCATCTTGGGCCTTTTTCCCACAACTCTCGTAAATGGGAGAGAAATGTTCATCTAATGCATACAAGTCCCTAATATTATCAAATCCTAAAATTTGAGCTCCTAGGGAGCAAAACAATGTATGTCTCCTAGAGAGGGCATCAGCTACCACATTTGTTTTTCCCTTTTTGTATTTGATAACATATGGAAATTGCTCTAGGTACTCTACCCATTTTGCATGCCTCTTGTTTAACTTGCTTTGCCCTCTAATGTACTTAAGTGATTGATGATCACTATGAATGACAAATTCCTTGGAAACAAGGTAATGTTCCCAAGTTTGGAGGGCTCTTATTAAGGCATAAATCTCTTTATCATAGGTGGGGTAGTTGAGGGTGGCACTATGAAGTTTTTCACTAAAATAAGCAATAGGGTGCCCACCTTGTAACAATAAAGCTCCAACTCCCACTCCAGAGGCATCACATTCTAGCTCAAAAGTTTTAGAAAAGTCAGGAAGAGCTAGAACAGGTGCCTTAGTAAGCTTTTCTTTGAGCAAAGCAAAGGCTTGCTCTTGTTTTTCACCCCAGGTAAATGCCACATTCTTCTTCACCAGCTCATTGAGAGGTGATGCAATTGTAGAGAAATTAGGAACGAACCTTCTATAGAAGCTTGCTAACCCATGGAAGCTCCTAATATCTCCCACACTTTTTGGGGTGAGCCATTCTTGGATGGCCTTGATTTTCTCAGGGTCCACTTGGACCCCATTTCTACCAACTACAAAACCTAAGAAAACTATATTATCTACACAAAAGGTACCTTCACTTGTTGGTTAACTATCATTTCCCCTTGCTCATTGAGCCATTGAAGTTTATAAGGTTTTGGGTGGGGAATGATAGTGAGGTTCTACTTGGAAACTAATCTTGTGCTACAACAATTGCAACAAGATCCACTATCCACAATGAGAGAACAAGTTTTATCTAAAATTTTGCATCTTGTATGAAAGATGTTCTCTCTTTGGGATTGAGATAGATCACAAGATTGACCTCCAAGGAGCCTTCTAACCATTAAGAGGTCACCTTCTTCATGGGGGTAGACTTCTTCACTAGACTCTTCACCCCTTACTTCATCTTCACTTCCACTAGAGGAAGGGCAAGAAGTGGTCTCCTCTTGACTACTATAAATGTCTTGACCCCTCGATTTTCTTTGTGGGGCATTGAGAGGCAATGTGACCTCTCCCAAGACATTTGAAGCATTTAATATTGCTAGTCCTTTCTTGGGAACTAGTCTTAGGGGTGTATTTCTCTATGGTCTTACCCTTATCTTCCTTAGGTTTTGAAGGTGCAGCCCCCAAAATTCCATGGGCTTGGTCCTTCCTTGGATAAGAGTGAGAGCCATAAGATTTTGAAGAAGGCTTTCTTTTAAGTTGTTGCTCCACTCTTATACAAAGTTGGACTAGCTCATCTAGGTCCCTATATGGAAGGAGTTCAACCTTATCCCTCACTTCCATATTAAGTTCACTAAGAAACCTAACTATGCTTGTTCTTTCCTCTTCCCTAAGTCTAGATCTTAAAAGGAGTAGTTCCATTTGTTGTCTATATTCTTCAACACTCATACTCCCTTGTCTAAGCCTTTGGAGCTTGTCCATAAGCTCCTTTTCATAGTAGGAGGGAATGTGCCTCTTCCTAAGGGCACTCTTAAGATCATTCCAATACTCTACTGGAGGATCCCCATGAATCCTTCATTCCCTAACAAGGGAAGTCCACCAATAGAGGGCATACCCTTGAAAGCTAAGGGTAGCCAATGGAACTTTTCTCTCTTCGCTAATATGATGGCAAGAAAAGAGTTGTTCAACCTTCATTTCCCAATCTAAGTAAGCCTCAACATTATCTTTTCCATGGAAATATGGGAGGCTAATGTTAACCTCTTGAGGCCTTCTATCCTTTTCTCTTCTTTGGGAGTGATGTTTAGTATGTGAACTATGACGCCCTATATAATAGTCGCTAAGTTCTTCACTTAAACTCTTGCAAGAGTCATGACTACTATAGGAGGCATGTTTTTCTCTTTTCATTTCTTTCATTATTTTTCTTCTCTCTTCCTCTCTTATTTTCTCTCTTTCATCTTGACTTATTTCTTCCACTCTTTTTTACCTTTTTCTTTTCTGTCTTGTTTTTTTCCCACAACTTAAGGGATCTCAACTCATCTAATATCTTATACAAGGGGTCCTTAGGAGTAGAACCCTCACCATTAACACTAGATAAAGAATGAAGACTCATGTTGGTTCCTAAGTTATGGTTCTTTCTTGTTGGGGGTTTGAAAGAAAGGTAAAAGAAACTATGGTTGAAACTAGCCAAAATAAACACTAAAAGAGGTGTGAAAGATAAGGTAAAAACTAATTGGTAAAAGGCAAGCTATCTAGGCGGTTTGACAATGGAGGGTAAAGGAAATAAGCTATGAAAGTAAGCATGAAATTAAAGTGCAAGAAATGCAAACTAGGTGGATCCTAAGAGTGTTTGGATGACCTCATTTAAGGTTCCCAACAAAACACTCACTATCCTAAGGAAAAATTGCCTAAAATTATTACACACAAATGGAAGTAGGGTGACCTATTGGAGGCTCCCAACTTACTTCCAATGAAAGGCCTTTTTGTTACAAAATTTGAAAGCAAAACAAATTGCCAATTACAAAATTACAAAAAAAAAAAAAGTCCTCAATTGTGGTGGCTATTCTCTCTTTAGTATTTCACTCAATTTGGAGTGCTTCTTAGTCCAATAGCTCTTAAGGTGGTTGGCCCCTTGCTTATTGACTCAAATTCTTCAAGATATGGCACCAATCCTCCTTTCCAATTTCCTATATGGCAACTCACAAGCAAGGAAACAAAGAGACAAGCAATAACCAAAGACAAAAAAATTAAATGAAAGCTAAACCAATAGAGTTTTAACAAGACAAATTTCCAAGGATTATTCAACAATTAAAGCAATGAAAAGCACAAAAAAGCAAGCTAGGACTCAGAGAAACCTAGAATGGCTCTAGAGTAGAGTAGAAAAACTCTAAAAAAAAGACTCAAGAAACCTCTAGTTTTAGCACTTGTTTTTACAATAATTTTCAATTGAAATTTCAGAACTAGGATTGGTATAAAATAGGCACCAATTATAGAACAAATTTTGAGCCAAAACAACAAGCACACTTTCCTTTCACTTTTTTTTTCCTGGACACTGATTTTTTCTGCCAACTTGTGCGATTTTTCTTATTTTTTCCTTTAATCCAAATAGCTTGGTTCTTTTTTTATAATTTTGGTCCAGATGTCTAGAAAATTCAGTAAAACTTTCAGCTCAAACAACATAGTGAACAATTCCCAGTAATTTATACAAGTTCATATGTTCAAGATGCCAGCACCAACGATTTCAACCTAGAAATCAAGAGTAGTGTTTATGTTGCTTAAGGCTTGGATAGTTACAATTTGTGTTTGCTTATGCTCAATTATCTTGAATAACACAATTCAAGAGAGCTTAAAACTTATTTTGATTCACAAATCCAGCCACAACGCAGCACCACAACTCAACTTCATCATAGGCATCATGTAGAAAACTTAGAAAACAAAAAAAAAGTTCAAGAACAAGACTACTTCTAGGAATTGATTTAGAACATGCTATGAACTAAATAACATGCATGAATTAGACTCAAAATTCAAAAGATAGGCTAAGAATGACAAGAATACATGAACAAATGTATCTAGAATTCAATCAACAAAATAAAATTCAACACAAACTTAGAACATAATGTGATAATTACTATGACTAAACATGACTCTAAGACAACATGGATTAAGTGATTTACACTTAGATTTTTGTGTTTTTTTAATCAATATTTTGGAAGAACATTTAGATCTAAGGTTCTGCACAAGAATATTATGAATGAAAAATGATAGAACCTAAAATCAACACAAAAACAAGATTCAAGAGTAGATCTACAAAATTTGAACCATAGAAATGCAAGAACAAGTGTAGATCTAAGATTTAATCGGTTTACTTTTTTTGAATCTACTCTAAACAGCACCAAACCACAAGACAATGCAGGATATACATGTAGAATAAGATGAAGAACAAGGAATTAAAGAGAATTCACCGAACAAAATGATAGAGGAAGCAAAAGAACATCACCTAGATGAAGATGCTCTTGATACCACATGATGTAAGCTCCATTGGAGCTTGTAGGCCTAGGATCTTCTTCATCAATGGATTCCTTTGCTTCTTGGAAGATGAATGGCAGCGGAATGGAGAAGGAAGAGAGAGAGGAGACGCCACTTCAAGGAGAAGATGAGTCTAGAAGATGCTCACCACCATGGAAGGCCATGGATAATGGCTTGGAGGAAGAAGGCGATGAATGAAGGGAGAGGGAGAGAAGAGCACGGAATTTTGTGCTCTAAAAGAGCTTTGAAATCTGAAGTTTAATTTTCAAATCATCTAAGTTTTCCAAAAAAAATGCACACACATGACCTCTATTTATAGCCTAAGTGTCACACAAAATTGGAGGGAAATTCAAATTTCACTTGAATTTGAAATTGAATTTGTGGAGCCAAACTTTGGAGCCAAAATTTCACTAGTTATGATTAGTGAATTTTAGTTATGGTTCAGCCCACTAATCCAAGATCAATTCCAAGATTCTCCACTAAGTGTGCTTAGGTGTCATGAGGCATGAAAAGCATGAAGGACATGCACAAAGTGTGACTATATGATGTGGCAATGGGGTGTAGTAAGCAAATGCTCACCTCCCCCTCTAAAATTTAATTGGATTGGGCTTCTACCAATTCAATTAAATTTATTTCCAACCACACACATCAAATATCCACTTAGTGCATGTGAAATTACAAAACTACTCATAATACAAAAACTAGTCTAGGTGCCCTAAAATACAAGGGCTGAAAAAATCCTATATTTCTAGGGTACCCTACCTACAATATGGAACCCTAAATACAAGGACCAAATCCTAGTCTAATATGTACAAAGATAATTGGACCCAACTTTGGCCCATGGGCTCAGAAATCTACCCTGAGGTTCTTGAGAATCCTAGGGCCTTCTTCAGCAGCTCTAGCCCAATCTTCTTGGAGACTCTTGCTCATGGTTCTAGTGACTGGTCCCTTCCTAGGGAGGATTTCATCAGTTATCATCAGGCGTGCAATTGATTGGGATGATAGTGATATAGATTAGGAAAATCTATGGTGTCATTTTGCAAAACAATGTTTGTTTATGTTTATTTCAGACGTCTTTATATTTATCTTCAAACAATTTGAGATTACAACAATTTAATATGAATGTTGCTTCTTTTATCTTTTTATAATGTCTTTTTTATTTTTCTTCCATCGAAAATCATTTAGACAAAAGACCCATGCATGCGCACGGGTTACCGACTAGTTAAATATAAATGTAGTTAATTACAACACTTACTTGAGCAAGCACTATCTACTTTAGCTTGTCTGACCACTGTTGGGAAGACTGAAACTTTAAAAGATTATTCTTTGATGTGACATCATCATATGACATATAACTGAGTTTTATTAATTATTTTTTATGAATTAAAAAACATGATTATTCAAGACATATATCAAAATCATTAAAATATATGATCTCAAATCATATAATAAGTTTTTTTAAAAAAATTATTTTTCTTAGATAAAGCATGTTCAAATAATATTTTAAAATATTATTTGAAGCAAAAGGATTATTATCTGAAATACTTTTTGACTCAGAGAACGATTATAATAGGTCCTATACTCCTATTATTAGTTCTAATTATCTCATGTCATAACATTTTCATTTTTTTGTGTGTACAATACCGATAAGAAAGTTCAACAAACCTAGTGTAAATTACCCGATTAGCCTCTTATCACTAGGCCCATTGTAGTGAATTTATGACATTCTCATGTTAATAAACAATCCTGATACCGATTCGGGCATTATCATCATATCTATGTAAGCTAATTAGTACATTGACATTGTATATATATGTAAGAAGGAATTAACTTGAAAATAATGGACTTTGTTTCTTACTTACCCTTCCAAAGCTATAAAAATCTGCAACAACAGCTAAAGGGACAGCAGGAAAAAGCAGTGCAAGCTTAGTCCCAAAAATGACCTCTCGCAAATTGGTTGTGAAATTCCCAAGCATTTGGAATCGAACTTTGGTGTCCAGAAATAGACACTTCTTTGTTACAATTGAACTAAGGTTCTTTGCCTATGGTGGTGCAGTCTTTGCACTTGTAATAACATTGTTGTTGCCATGCTCAGCGTGTTGTAATTCACCTCCAAGATGTTCAAGTCCTCCTCCATGGTGTGGTGTGCCATTTGAAAGCAACCAATTAATTAAGACTTAGTTCTTCATATCACTCGGGGCTGTGATTAGTGAAGATTTGAATGAGGTAAAATTATGTATAGTGTCTATAAGGACTATAAGCCTATTGGGGTTGAGTATATATATTTGGATTATTTGGTTTGGTTATAGTGAGGAATTTTTATGGTATACTCTCTATTATACGTACAACGATAGCTTATTCCCAATATTCATTTGTTGGACGAGATTAGTGAGAAGCAGTATGTAACCATGTACCATGTAGTTTTTTTTTGAAGAATTGAATCTTTGAAGTTTCGAGGAATTTTCACAGCTCTTGCTAGCTTTATTAGAATAAATATTTTACACTGCCGATGGGGGTTTTGTTATTGGATGTTAGTAGTGAAGTGAAATAGGGGGTGTCTAATTTTTGCTGTTTAAATAGGGTTAAATTAATCATTAGGTACGTGAAGTATTTGGAATTTTTAATTAAAAAGTCTCTAAATTAATAAAAAAAATGTACTCGAATCCCTAATTTTATAAGAATTTTGTAATTGGGTACGTCTCTAGTGTTAGATTATACCATGTAGTCAGAAACAGTATGTAGCCATGTATTATTTAGTGAAATTTCTCTTTCTAATTATTTGTTTTTATTTATAAAACTTGAATTTAAGACGTTAATTAAGAGACATGATGTAGTAACATTTAGGTCAATATATTGATAAAACACTGTGATATGATTATAAGAATTGCTTCATAATACAAACCCATTACTACGAATGTCGTACGAATTCATGTCTTTACACGTACCGTTAATTGGACAAATACTAAATGTAAAATTTAAAATCAAGAAATTTGACGGAAATCAACGATCAATTGAATTTAGATTTCGTACAAGACAAATTAACAACAATAAGTATTTTTTTCTATTATTATTAATGTGGCGTGATGTATAAAAAGTTTGAATGGTAATAGTAAAGCATTCTCTCAATAACCTATTTAATACTAATTAATAGATAATGTATAGAAAATTAAAATTTATAATTTTTTAATTTGTAGATATAAAAATTCTTAAACTAATAATCTGATAACTTCATATTGACTAAATTTAAATAATAGTATTATAAAAAAAAGGGACTTCAACTTCATTGTTAACCTACAATATTTCTCGAATGACGTAAATTAAGCATCAAAATCCATATGGCATTGGCTGATATTAATTGCAGAGCATACATAACAAGTAAACTCTTGGGAGGTTTTACGTAGAGAAAGGCACTAGTGTCGGCACAACATTAATAGTTTGCTGCTTCTTGAAGATACTCAATAAGGGGACGAAGTTTCCTACCAGAGTACTATATATAATGCACTATGCATCTAAGAGAGATCCAACCGAGCTTGTTGAAACAATTCTTTACCATAAAGTCAGCACATGTAATAATTAAATGTAGTTAAGTGGCACATTTTCCAGCTGCTAGGTTTTTTAAACTTATTTTAACATAGTAAATCATATGATTAAAATTTTGATCGCAATGAATTTCATGCGGAAACTATGCTTTTCTTATATGGAAATCGTTTTGAACTCATTTAGGGTATGTATGCTTTTCAATCCTTATGCAGAACACACTCCTGATTAATTAAGTTCATCATTCAAAACCCTTATCTTTTTTTGGATTGAAAAGCCCACAATTGCACATGCTTATCATAAATCATAATCGAATTTGAGTGAACAATGTCATGGATCAGTGGATTTGGTGGTGTTTTCTCAATCTAAGGTTTCTGTTATACGTCCCTTTTTCGAGGTTAAGGATCTAGAGGCTGAGAAGTTGTTGGCAATGGTGACAGCGAGCATAGGCAAGTGTCAACAAGAGAGAGAGAGGGGAGGGAATCACATCGAAAGAGGTAATCTTGTTGTCGTGCATGATGTAGAGGGAACTACACGTGGTGAAGATAAGAGTGGAGGGGTAATCACATCCGCTCAAGTCTGTAATGAATAAAATTTGTTACTCTCTCATTGCTTTTTGAGATTTGCAGTGTAGAAGAGTTTCGATTGGGAAAGGTTGGAGAGTTTCGATTTGGAAGGAGAGGAAGTTAATGAGATGGGATTAGATGCGAGATGTTTTGGCCTTTGAGGGAAGATTAACGGTTCTAAGGAAAGAGGGAAGGAGTAAAACAATTTAGGGATTAGGGTTTTTTTTTTCATTTTGTGGTGATTTTTAGCCACTAGTATGCTAATATCATTAACGACGTTAACTTCAAACTCATAAAAAGACCATTTTAAAAAGATAAATGATCAAAATGAACCAAAAAATAAGATAAGGGACCAAATAGATCATTTGGCCATATATATATATATATATATATATATATATATATATATAGAGAGAGAGAGAGAGAGAGAGAGAGAGAGAGAGAGAGAGAGAACAACAAATAAGGTCACAGTGACAAAAGTGGTGATGATTGACGACGGTGGTGGTGACAGTTAATTATGGTGGTGATAGTAGTGGTGACTATGGTAGTGGATGCAGCGGTGGTCATGGTGGTGGTAGATGGCAATGACAATCATGATGGTGATGGGTTAAATGAGATATTTTAAGGAGTGAAAATTGAGATCTTTATAGATTTATTTGTTGTCTGGTTAATCTTTTAAATATTTGATGATATATTAAATTTTAAATATTTTATTCTCATTTTTTTATAATTTTGATTTAATGATTGTTATTAGTTGTTCTCACATATTCTCACATAAGATAGTGTTCTTAGAGCAATTGTGTGTTCTTTATATATATATATATATATATATATATATATATATATATATATATATATATATATATATATATATATAACTTTTGAGAATTGAACTATGCCTAAATTTAAATTATAATTCGATATCATCAAACAACTCATTATTGAATCACTTGGGAATGCTAGTTTTGCAAAGTTTATACTCAAGATAGTCAATCTTAGCATGACAAATGTGTCAGAATTCTATATAAACTAATATGATCAAAATGGGATATACAAGTGAGAACTAGGAAGCAACCTTTATCATATGAGTTAATTTTTTATTGAGTCAGACTCAAATCAATAATATTTTTGAAATATTAAATATATTTATTCTTTTAAAACATTTTTAGTTTAATTATATTTTTAGTCCTTGAAATTTTTGGTAAATATGTTTCCTTATCTCTTAATTGTTTTTAAAAAACTTTTTAGTCCCTAACCATCAACGACATTAGTGAAACGATTAGCGTGGCTAACGAAGACAATGCCAACAACTTTTTGTCTTGCAAATTTCAGTCAAGTTTTTTTTCCCTATATTAAAAAGTGAATTTTAGTCATCAAAATTTAAAAGTAATTATTTAGTCCCCTCGATTTGGAAATAGCTTACTCTAGTCCTCACAATTGACATTGTTGAAAAAAAATTGTTGACATTACTAACAATGTGTATTTAAGGCAATTTTAAAAATATGTTAATGATGGTTTCAAGCTCAAAAAATTTAGATTAACAAATAATGTTTTAAATTATGTTTTGTAGCAATTTTAAATCCTAAAATCCAATAAAGCAAAATTAAGCATCATGTTCACACATTCCAGCTACAAGTCACCATATATACCTTTATCCAAAAATAAAAATGCAAGCTAAAATCCCACCATGGTGGCATGATGAGGAATAAGAGAAAAAGAAGATTAAAAAGAGAGATGAAGATAAAGTGAGACATGTGTCACAACCTACCTCACGACAGGACGGTGAAAGAAAAATAAATAACATAAAAGCAAGCACATTCGTCTCCTAGGGAGAAAACGAGTAAAGTCGCAATCAACGTTTATTCGAGGAAAACGTTAGAAAAACCAAAAAGAGGTCTGCGAATCTTGAAAATAAGGGTTCGGGAGTTGTTTACGCATAGAGAATGTATTAACACCCATGCGCCTGTCACAAGGACGACAACCTTTAATTGAGTGTGCACAATGTGACTTCAAAATTATTTATTTTTCATTTTTTATATTTTTTTATTGTTTTTGGGGTCGACAAGGGGGCTGCCCTTCTCCTACATATCCCCAGGTGCGATGAAGAATTCAAACCTACGTAGTTCTTTAAGTTTGGATGTTTGTGTGTTAAATTGATTTTATGTTTTTTGAAAGATTTATTTTAATTGCAAACAAAGAGTCGTTTAAGGCGTTGGACCTTGAAACGATGTTTTAAATTTTGAAAAGCAGAGAGAATCGTTAAGGCGTTGGACCTTGAAACGATCTCAAGTGATATTTGGTGAAATGAAGTTTAGTTATGAGTTGGTTTTATTTTGGTTTTTTGTCTATTAACTTTCAATCTCTTTTAAGATAACTTTACGATACTAGTGATCGGTTGAGATTAAACTTTACAAAAGAAAATGAGATTATCTATGATAGATGGAGGAGATGAATGTGCACATAATAATAAGGGGGACCCCTAAGGGTACATAAATCACATTTAATCCTTAAAAACAAAACTAACCGACTGTCGAACGAAGAACACCAAACAAGAAACAACATAGGGAATGATCACGATCGCGATTTGGTAGTGCCTCAGCTTTGTTTCCTCTTCTTTCTTCTTCTTCTTCTCTCTCAATTTTCTCAAGTTACGAACCTTCCAACCCCTTAAAGACCACCCTAGGATACCTATTTATAGGAAAATATTCACCTTGGGACGGTTTAAGCTCGCCCAGGCGAGCTGGAGCTTAGCCCTGAAGTAATGAGCTCGCCCAGGCGAGTTGGTTGCTTAGCCAAGAGGTAATTCCATGGCCCAGGCGAGCCAGATGCTAGCATGGGCGAGCTGGGGTCTAGAAAAATCAAGAAGAAGACCCCTTTTCCCCCTTCCTTGGTATCCTTTTGTATTCTTGATCAAAACACTGAGTGATCCTTTGCTTTGTGTGGTAATTGGTGTCGAACACCGCAATTCGGCTATCGAGAATCAAAACATCAGTGAATGATAGTCCTCGGATAAAATTAGGGCCTGACAGTTGCCCCTCTTTACTTATCTTTTATTGAAAATAAAAGGTAGGTAAAGATAAGGACCCTAATTTTATATGAGTGGTCTTGCTATTCAAAAACCGGACGCCAGAGAAAACAAGAGAAGTGAAACTGAAAAACAAAAGGACATTGAAGTCCTATAACCCCAATGAGAGGACCTTGAAGTCTTATAAAACGTAAAATGGAGGACATTGAAGTCTTGTAGAGCATAAAAGCGGGAGACACTTGAAGTTTTTTTTTTTCACAGCATAAAAAAAGAGGACTTGAGTCCTAAGAAACACAAAGACAAAGACATTGAGTCCTATGAAAAAAAGACGAGGACATTGAATCCTATGAAAGATAAAGTAGAAGACGTCAAAGTCTTTGAAAAAAAGTAAAACAAAAGACATTGAAGTCTTATAAATCATAGAGCAAGAGACATTGTAGTCTTGGAAACATAAAACAGAAGACATTGTAGTCTTTAAAAGCGTAAATGACTGAAGACATTGTAGTCTTTGAAAGCGTAAATGACAAAAGACATTGTAGACTTTGAAAGCATAAATGACAAAAAACATTCTAGTCTTTGAAAGTGACAATGACAAAAGTCATTAAAGTCTTTGAAAGCATAAATGACGGAAGACATTGTAGTCTCTCGAAGCGTAAATGACCGAAGACATTGTAGCCTTTGAAAGCATAAATGACTGAAGACATTGTAGTCTTTGAAAACATAAATGACTGAAGACATTGTAGTCTTTGAAAGCATAAATGACTGAAGACATTGTAGTCTTTAAAAGTGAAAATGAAAAAAGACATTGTAGTATTTGGAAACGTAAATGACTGAAGACATTGTAGTCTTTGAAAGCGAAAATGAAAAAAAAAACATTGTAGTCTTTGAAAACGTAAATGACTGAACACATTGTAGTCTTTGAAAGCATAAATGAAAAAAAGACATTGTAATCTTTGAAAGAAAAAATGACAAAAGACATTGTAGTCTTTGAAAGAGAAAATGACAAAAGACATTGTAGTCTTTGAAAGCAAAAATGACAAAAGACATTGTAGTCTTTGAAAGCATAAATGATAAAAGACATTGAAAGCGTAAATGAAAAAAGACATTGTAGTCTCTAAAAGCATAAATGAATGAAGACATTGTAGTCTTTGAAAGCATAAATGACAAAAGATATTGTAGTCTTTGAAAGCATAAATGACTGAAGACATTGTTGTGTCTGAAAGCGTAAATGACTGAAGACATTGTAGTGTTTGAAAGCATAAATGACTGAAGACATTGCAGTCTTTGAAAATGCAAAAGACTGAAGACATTGTAGTCTTTGAAAGCGTAAATGACTTAAGACATTGTAATCTTTGAAATGTATCTGAAGACATTATAGTATTTGAAAGCGTAAATGACTGAAGACATTGAAGTCTTTGAAATCATAAAAGACTGAAGACATTGAATTCTTTGAAATCATAAAGCAAAAGACATTATAGTCTTGGAAAGTGTGAAAGCAAAAGACACTGTAGTCTTTTGAAACATAAAGAAAAGGACGTTGAGTCCAATGAGTCATGCAATTGGATTTTGGAAATTGGTATATAATGAGAAATCTATGGACTCATAGCCTGATGTGAAACATGAGTTTTGGAATGCATGAACATGCAAACTTCGCCCTAAAATGAAGTAATTGCAGGTTTTGTACGCAACAATGTAATGCAATGAAAAATTGTGCAATGTTCACGACATTCTTTCTTCTTTTGGTGATCTTAATTTTTTTTTTGTTTTTGTGTGAAAAACACAGATTGATTGTCTCTTTCTAAAAGACGTGATAACTCATGCAACCTCATTCTATCTTTTGCAAATCTCTTTGGGATCTCCCTCAGAGTGTATGTTTTGATTTAATCACTTGACAGTTTTGGGTGACGACAGTGGAGTCGTTTGACATTTAATCAATCAACTGAAATATTGATTCTGGGATTCATCCTTTCTTTTTTGTTTAAAAACTTTGATTATTCTACACAGCAAGAAAATATATGGCTTTAGGACCAATCACATGCACCATTGAAGGATGGAAATGGATTGTTACACTTTGGTATATGACCAAGTGAAACTTTCCTGATTTAAGGTCATAAAGTGATGCCAAGGGTCTATCGATCCTGCTGAAACTTGATGACATGGGCTGATCCTGAAAGACTTTATACAACAAAGGTCACCTTTGGATTCAAAAGGAACCGTAAGGAGTCTACATGAGTGACTAACATCAGATGTACCTTACTGTCACAATTGTCTTTGAGGATTTTCCACAAGCTCCTGGTTGAATGAGTTTTTCTTCTCAAATGTGCAAATTCAAAACCTCGAGGATTTTTTTTCTATATCTTCTTTTCAACAATCACAAGCGTCTGCGGGTTCCATTCCAAAATCCAAACTGAAAAGCAAAATTAGTCATTCCTTGATCCACATGGACTTCATTGGGCTTGTAACGTGGTCAAGGGCAAGAGGGCTATGAAAGAAAGGATCAGAGAGGCTCAAAGAGTGTTTAAGGGTTATATTGAGTAAGAACCTTGAGAGTCTCGCTTATACTCCTTTTTTTTGGGCTGGGCTCTACTCCTTTTGTCTTATTCATTAATCTTTATTGCACTTTTGTGCCTTTCTTGTAAAATTTGGAGATCTTTTGTCTCTTTTTTTTCTTCACTCACCTTTGGCGAAATTTATTTTATTTATTTTTTCATTGTTGCCCAACTTCATGCATGTGTTGTTTGCATTGCTCTTCCCGCCGGTTCAGCGGTGGTTCCTACTCAGGGTTTCTATTTTGTTTTTGTTGTTTTTTTTGTTGTTTTTAGAAAACAAATATGCTTTGGCTCGAAGGGGGTAGCAAGGGATAAATTAGTGTTTGGGATGTTGAAACACGACCATGTGTCATTTCAAATCTTGACTAGATACTTTTATAGCTTGGATTTTGGGACCAAACCTATGATAAACATGCTCCTTATTCTTTCTTCCTTTTATTTTTTATTACCTTAATTTTGCCTAGACTCCTCTTTCAGGTTTTCAACGTACCGGATGAGAACTTTTGATCTGCCCCTAGGTTCCCTTGAGGCTCATGCATGGTGCCTCTCATTGTCCCAGTGTAGAGCTCTGAGGTATCTATTGATGTCTTTTCATGACCTTGTAGCAAGGAAAAATGAAAGAAACTGTGCAGGTTCTCGAAAATGAATTTTCAAGGATGAGAAATATTTAAAAGATTTTCAATTGACAAATTAAGTCAAATAACTCTTGTTCTTGACAACCCATTTTTCTCTCAAAAGACAACTTTTAAGAACGATAAAATAAGGTCATATGAATGTCTGTATTTCTTATTTTTGATTTGAAACACAATCAATCAATCATTTTTTTACTTTACTCGTCGTTTACGGCACCCCCACCAAACGTGTAGAACGAGCAATTTCTGATTGAACAGACTTGGAGATCAACTCGGGAGTGCAGGTCACTTGAGCAAACAAAGCCAACGACATACATTCACATTCTAGTGGATGTTTAAATAAATACGCAAAGATGTAATTATGAGAGAATGAGAGGCAAGGACATCAAATTTATCCATATTATTAGCATTGTGACTGTTGTTTATAGTAATGGCATAAACTTGAAAATCCTAATGAACCATTGGAGACATCTAACAACAACCTTCAAATTTCCCCAAGTATCATGCATAGTATCGCTTGACAACGTCAAAATTCACAAGCAATTGTCCTCCTCGAATTTTAGCAAACCTGCATCAATTAGACTTTGCACCTTATGTTTCAGGGTCATACGATGCTTAATGGAATGCTCCGGAACTCCTCCATGATAAGCACATGTTGTATTCGAGTTGTATCCTCGAGAAAATGGAGGTTGAGGAATCTTTGTTGAGATTATGGCTACCATTGCATTATTAAGTAGATATGGGAGTAAGTTAGCATACGACACCGAAATTGGGGTGAATTCTAGAGGCTTTTTTTCCGGAAAATTCCTTCCCTGGTTGGTGTTTTGGTTTGTATTAAGGGTGGTGTTTGGCCTCGAATGTGCAGCAGGCGGGTTTTGTGGCCGATTTAGGGGCGACCCTTATGTATGATTGGGTGTTCTTGGCTGGTAGGGTGGTGGGTAATGAGAAGGACTGATATTGGCTGAGTATTGATATTGTTGAGCTAGTGGGAAATTTTGCCCTGTAGGGACGACAACCACAACATGGGTTTCTCCCTCCTTCTTATTCTCTCTGTTTGCCCCAAGCTTCTTATTCATCAAAGCAGCATAATCAAACTTGCCTCTTCTCAGACCCACTTTGATCCTCTCACCAGCAAACACTAAATCTGCAAAGCTTGAAGGCATGTAGCCCACCATTTTCTCATAGTAGAACACCAGTAGCGTGTCCACTATCATTGTTATCATCTCCCTTTCCATCAATGGGGGCACTACTTGAGCTGCCAAATCCCTCTACCTTTGGGCATATTCTTTGAAAGATTCATGCTCCGAAGCCATATCAAACTTGCCCCTACATATGTTCTATAGCTGCATTCTATCCGGAGCCATATCAAAATTGTACTAATACTGCCTAATGAAGGAAACCATTAGGTCCTTCCAAGAATGGAGCCGGGAAGGTTCCAGATTAGTATACTAGGTGATGGCTGCCCCAGTAAGAGTTTCTTGGAAGAAATACATCAACAATTTTTCATCTTTCGAGTATGCCCCCATTTTCCTGTAGTACATCCTCAGGTGATTCTTGGGGCAAGTAGTCCCCTTATACATATCGAAATCTGGCACCTTGAACTTCAAAGGAATGACCACATTGGGCACTAGGCACAACTCTGCCATGTCAGCAAAAACATAATCTTCGCCTCCTTCAATAGCCCTCAACCTTTCCTCTATATGATCAAATTTCTCCCTTTCCACCATAGCAGGAGGCAGTCTTCCCATTGCAAAATGTAAGGGTTACAGTTGTGATTGCGGGCGATGCTGAGGGTCCCCAAAGGTGTTTGGCAGGGGTATGCCACCAAATGCTTGCCCCTCAGTGGCATATTTGAGGTAAGGCTCTAAGTCGGCCAGAGCGTGGTCCTGGGGTATTTCATGTGTTTCCCCCATGGGTTGAGGAACTGGTGCATGACCAGACCGGGGTTGTTGGCTCTCAATGGTTATGGGAGTGGAGTTGTTGACATTCTCCTCGAGAGCGTGTGCAACATTAGGTGGTGTATAGTTAGGAGGCAAGCCATATGGTTGGAAGGAATGCTTGCTCTGAACCTACACAAAATGGGGGTCGCCCGCACTTCCCAATGCTTCGCCTCCCTGACCAACCATATCCGAGGCTAGACGATTTACTTGCTTGAGGCCAGATGGGTGAGTCGGGTCCACCTCAGTGGCAGTACTTGTGACAACGACTGTAGCCATGTTGGCCTCCACCAATTTTCTCATACTCATCATGGCTTCCATCATTGTGATCATTTGCTCTTTCATGGCCTCCATGTCGGCCTTCATCCACTCTTGTAGCTCCTCTATTTCACTCATCACTTTAGCTTTGGCACACGTTCGGTAAGGGCACCGTAAAACGCGTTCTTTCCTTTTGATTACAATGATTACAGTTCTGATTTCAAGGAAAGAATGCAATGAGCAATGCAACCAATGTGAAAAGAAAAATAAGCATGGATGTATGTGAATGATACATTGTTGAAGTATTGCAAATTTTACATAGGACATTCAATAGAACATAGGGTCGAATCAATTCAAATATTCATTAAAACAACATTGTTCATTACATCTTGTCAGAGTCAAAGTGCATCTAGAAATAAAACACAGACATCAATAGTTCCTAATTTTGTAAATCATTTAGCTCAATCATGTGTTGGCAGTAGCCAAATGAGCTATGTAAACTTGATCCATCTTCTGCCCCAACTTTTGCAAGCTGGTTACTTCCATACTTGACCTTCACTTGATGAAAATCTTTTCTTAAAAGCATGTGCTTGGTTCGACCCTATGTTTCCAAGAATAGAAATTTTGATTGCCAATACTTCAACACCACATTATAGAGGAGATATTGTGAATGATTAGGGTATGGTTATGCTATACATGACAAACGTGTTTATCAAACTGACACAAGACACCCAAAAAGACCACCCTCTCTTATTAACAATGCATTGGGTACCATGTTTCAATCATTTTTAAAGAGAAATAGGTGTATAGTGTATAATCCCAACATGGTCTATTTATAGCTATCATCATGGTACCCAACACATGTAACTAAGAATGTGGTGTAAATTTCACACTAAATTCTAACTTTGTTTTTGTTCTTTTTTGTTTTTGTTTTTCTTGTGAGGAAAATGCAAGGCATGAGCAACTATGTATCAGGATCATGCATGAGTGAACATAACATATGAACAATGAAAATAGAATTTATGCAATCGGCAAAACAAAAGCATGCTAAATGAAGATGTATGATAATGCGATGACTTATGCAAATGCAATGCATGAATATGATAAATGATAAATGCAGGAATGAATGTGTCCATTATGATGCCAAGAAGAGATGCATGATGCGATCAAGAACCTAATGGAAAGGATCCAAAAGTCCACTTCTAGTGACAACTCCCGCAGGATGTTACACGTAACTTTATTGGCTTCTAGAGATATCATCCTATTAGATATTACATTGTGGCAATAGGGTTTATCAGCGACAACGCATCATCAAGAGAGGAAAACTCTAGATGAGGCTTCACTGTTATCAAGCGAGTCGAAGACCCAACATGACCACAGATCAACCTCCACTCCCTATGGCTCACACAGACCCAGGTATAGGGCCTAACATCTCAACGTGTGTGCAAAAGTGTAAGTGCCATGTGTTCATAGAGCAATCTAAGAATTACCCCACCCTACTTGCCAAGCAAACAGACAACTCCTAGGTAGATGCAACAAGTACATCACATGTCGTCTACCACAGGATTCAATGGCACAAAAAAACATTCCTAGCTACAAACGTAACAGATAGACAGATATACACTAAAAGACAATAACATAGCAAAGGTTATACACAAATATGAACAAAACAAAAGATAAAATGGAAAAGGGAATATAAATAAAGAAAAAGTCACAATAAAATTGCACACTGATCGAATAGCTTAACTGTCTAATGGTACCTAGTGGAGTTGTCATCTGTCACAACCTACCTCACGACGAGACAACGAAAGAAAATTAAGTAACATAAAAGCAAGCACGTTCGTCTCTTAGGGAGAAAACGAGTGGAGTCACTGTTGGATTTCCCCTACAGTTACTTTTTTGGTCCAATTTTTCTTTATACAATTATGTTCAAGGGAAATCCGATTCGCCGGAAAGCGTACCGGATTGTCAAGTATTTAAAATTAAAATGGATGAATCCAAGTATCGAACTCAGGGAACTAGTATTAGACAGGGTTAAATTCATAAATAAGGCATTGTTGAAAGAAACATTGATAATTGATGGTTTAGAACAAAATTAAACTAAGTCTAGGCTTCAAAACAGTAAAAATGAAAGTAAATAAGATTGACAACTGAAATAGAACACACATTAAACAAAATACCAGGACACTAAACAACACTAACACACATACTAACACAATACTAACAATTTAAACATAAAACACGAAAGGATTAAACACACAACACTAGCTAGCTATTATGAACCTTTGGACACTGCTCCCCGGCAACGGCGCCACATTTGATCGAGGCCGTACCCGAATCAAATAAACATGAAAATGCAGTAACTAGGAAGTGATCCTAGGTCGTTTCCCAACGAGCAGTGACAAACCAAATGTTCATAATATACTTGCAGTAACAGTAACGATTGGGGGAGGGGGGTTTGGTTGTTTGGTAATTAAAGAGCAAAACAAGTAAACTGGAATACGAAACTACTAATATTAAAAACGGGTTGTTTCCTCTGATTCAGAAGCCATTCTCTTATCCTGGGTTATGGAGAATTCGTCCCTAACAGTCAACCACTTAATCCAACCCTATTTCAATTTACTAAGCGAAAATCAACTTAGGGTTTTCAATACGTGATTAGGCACCACATACACCAGTTAGCCCTTCGTCCATTAAGCATGAATGCAAGTTAGGCTTAGAGGCAATTAATCGAACACAAAGTGTGCACTGATTAATATTCACGAAATTGGGATAACTGGTGAAGGGAAAACTGCCAGGAACCCACATTACAAGCGAAACCTCAAAGAGAGTTGGGCTTCGTCCTCAAAAGGAAACAACACCAGAAAATCTAGCCTTCCATGGATTCAAACAGAAAACGCAAATGAAACATGAAACAGAAACATAAATGAACAGAAACGTAAATGAATAGAAACGTAAATGAACAGAAACATAAATGAAAGTAGAAGAAGAAGCACGAATGAACTCGTAATTAGAAGCAGAAAACGGAAATTTGCATTAAGAACGAAAATTGTAACAAGGGAACAAAAAAACGTGAAAACCTAAAACCAAAGCTCTGAATAATGAAAATATCATAACAGAATGCCTTGCACGAATCCCAAGGCAGCTATTTAAAAAGAGTCACTCAAAGTCACTGGGCCCTATTACAATACTCTGGCCCAAAACGAAATAAACACTGAACAACATAAAATAAAATTGCGAAATTTCCTAATTAGAAATTAACTAAGGTAAGCGCTGCTTTATTTGCCCTCTTCAAGTCCACAACTAAAATCCGGATTAAGCCCAATGTTTCATTAATTCCTGAAATTAGATTAAAAACATCAAATTAGCTAAATGAGCCCAAATAATAAAACTGCCTAATTAATTGACAATTAAGACCAATCAATAATTAAAATGGTGCAAAAAGGGTTTAGAAAATAGAAGAAAATGATGGCACATCAAAACCCCCCATACTTAGCCTTTTGCACTCCTGGGCAAAATGAAACAAAGAACAAAATCCAAGGATATCAAATAGAGACAAACAAACACATTCATATATTTCTCAATGAACATCAAGGAATGAAAGGAATGGGTAACATCTAACATAAGGAGATCCAAAAAGTCAAGACATTCATGAAAATCATCCAAGCAACCCAATCATGGCAAAATAGTTAATCAGCTCAAGAATGAAAAGTGATAAAGCCTCACAAGATATACACTCTATCTCTCAAGTGTCTAGGCTACTATTTACCCTCAAAGCACCCATGAAAGCAAACACCATATAGACTTGGCAAGATTCTAAAATTGACAATCAACCCACAAACACAAGCACATGAGGATCAAAAGGTCTTTTAAGGTTGTAATGGGGCCAAGGACAAGGTATGGAGAAATATGGAATAAGTGGCTAAATCCCAAAGGAATAGAGGAGCAAAGGGGAATAAGTGCATATTAAGAAAAAAAAATAAGAAAATAAAAAGAAGTAAAGATAAAAATTAAACATGAAGAGTAGAACCAAGAGTTTCATCATTCTTGTGCCATTTAAGATCTTATTCACTCAACTTTATTGCTTTTCTTTTTCTTTTTTCGAATATTTTTTTTTTTTACTCTATAGCCTTTGAGAAACAACATTTCATTCAGCATGTCCAACATTTAACCAATATACAATGTACATCAAGTATGGCCCAAAATACATCATCAAGCATAGCCAACAAAACAAGTTGTCCAATGAAACAAAAACCCCCCACACTTATTCCCAAAACAATTCCAAAGCTCCAAAATTCCTTAAGGATATGGTGATATCATGGTTTTCACTTAAGGCTTGTAGTTGTGGCGTCCCTAAATTAATGACTGGTTTAATAGTAATAATTTAAATAACAAAAACCATGGTAAATTTTTTTTTTCTTTTTCTTTTTCATTTCTTTCTCTTTTTGACCATAACTAGGTTTAGAAGGAAAATCCTCACTATAAAGTCCTGAATGGCCAGTTCACAACTCTATTTGGAGTCATTTCTTTCTTACCGCTCATAATTCTCTAAATTATTTCGCTGTTTCAAAAGGAAGAATATACCAGCCATTACTTTAGGTCGTCACATGAAAATAAAAGGATAAAATACAGTCGATAAACTCTTTTACAAATAAAGTTGCTAATGCTTTCTTTTCAAATAACAAGATTGATCATAAATGCTTTCACCATTTAAAGCTGTCCAAAATATGGGAGTTTTTACAAAATATATAGTGTCATCCAGAGCAAAGGTGTCCACAGTGTTGGCTTCAGCCACATGTATACAATTATCAAATTCCTATACATCAGGTCTACCCATACAAAGCAAAAGAGTAAACCTAACAGTCAGTCCTAGATACACCCACCCTCAAAAATACACAAAGCTAATCCAAGGAGCTGTCCACTCCACCGTGCGCTGAAGCGTCCGTGCAGGTTCATCTGGATGCACCAAAGAAGTAGCCGTGAATCGAATGGTGCCCCGAAATCGGCACCTCGTGTTACCTTCGAGGGTCTCCCAAGCTCCCTCTAGGCACTCCATCTCTACTCGATCACGGATTAGCTGCGCCGCCATCACGATCTACAAGGAAGAAAAGAAAGGGGTAGACTCTTTCACAAGAATCTAACTATGCCGCAACACAAAGCTTCTCATAACCATTACATGCAAGAAAAAATGGGTATTTTAAGGCTTTCCATCTCTGGTAATCGATTACACATCCTTGGTAATCGATTACCAGAGGCTAAACTTGAATTACACAGCCTCAGGACATGAAATATGCAATAATACACTGTGTAATCGATTACACATGCCTGGTAATCGATTACCAGTGACCCATTCCTCTGTGTAATCGATTACACAGGCTGGTAATCGATTACCAGAGGCTTCTATCATCTCCCAAATCCCTTTTTAAGCCTGGTAATCGATTACACCCCTTGGTAATCGATTACCAGAGGCTTCCTTAGCTTCCTGACCTCGTTTTCACGCCTGGTAATCGATTACACCCCGTGGTAATCGATTACCAGAGACCATCTTAGCCTCCTGTCTTCAATTTTAAGCCTTGTAATCGATTACCCACCCTTAGTAATCGATTACCAGAGGCCACAATCCACATATTATACAAAATTCACAGCTGGCCAGCCACCACAAGCCTCCTTGCTTTGTGGTCTTGTTTTCCTTTTATCTGTTGACTGCCAGGAGCTCGCCTGCTTAGGTACATCACAGGTTCTCACTGACCGACTATGCCCGGGTTGGGTCGGGATTGGTCAAGCTTGGTTTTGGGCAATAGCACCCCACCTGACGTCCCCAAGGTCTCCTGACCCCCGCGACATATCTCCAGGTACCACTCTGTGGTCAACAATAAAAGCAGGAAGTTTCACCCTTCAACACTTCCTCATCTCAAGCTTGTAGGATTATGGGGTACCCATCACATGTGGTACTAGGTGGCGGTCGGGCGATGGTGCACAACAAGTTTTTCCACATCCACAATGCGCGCATAAACCCACCATCCCCTGTTGCCCACCTCCAACTGAGCTCACGTACTCCCACGTAGCCCATATCCTCGTTTCTCTCAACACCGGGTCCCCATCAATCCTCCCAAGCTTCCACAACATCCAAGCAAAACAACATTCACACAGCACAAGCTATCACAGCCAAGCAAAACAGAGCAAAGGCAGAAAACTCTGCCAAAACACCAACCAAAAATCACAGCTTTTCCCACTCAAAGACCCCAGTAACAATTCCTTCGATCCAATTCGTTAACCGTTGGATCGACTCCAAAATTTTACTGGAAGTCTACAGTGCATAAGCCTACATTTTGACCGTTGGGATCTACTAGCAAACATCCAGAACTCATTCTACATTACTCTTTCCACAACCAGCAAATACATGGATTTTTCTGCACTTGTGCAGAATTCTGCTGCACAATTTTACAGCAAAATCTGCACAAAGAGCATATTTCGAAAACCACACTTCCCCTCATCCAATCTTACCCAAATCAATTCCTACAAGTCCCAATTCATGTATCAATCATGTCTAACCCAAAATCAAGCTTCAAAACACAGCAACACAGAATCTAGGTGTCCAAAACCCCTCAATTCAATGGGTTTTCTAGGTTTGAAAAGTGAAATTTAGAATGAGGTAAATTTGAGGCAAACTCTCACCTCACACCAGTCCATAACATCCATTTAGACTTGTTCAAACTGGATTTACACCTAAAATCTCACCGAATCAAAATTTGACTCTTCAACACCCAAATTTGCCCTAGCAATGGCTCTTTGTTCACTTTGGTCATTTGTTTTTCTCTCTAGCTCAGCCTAACCTTTCTCACATGTTCTAAATGACATTTCAAGCTAGTATTAACTCACTCTAACCTCCATTTACCACAGAATTCAGACTTAGCCTTCCAACTCTCAAAGTCTCACTTTTTTTTTTTTTTCCACTCATAACATCACATTCTCACTTTCTAACCTTGGGTTAGTTCTACCCTTCGTCTCTAACAGATTTCCATCAGCAATTTCAGCATATAAACATCACAAACATCATCACAAAAACCCTAAAACAGAATGGGTATGTCTAACTCACCCAAACATGGCAATTTCGACAAGCTTTCAACAAATGTCTTCACAAATAATCATCACACAGCAGAAAACTAACAAAACTACCCCTC
This sequence comes from Glycine max, assembly GCF_000004515.6. Lineage (NCBI taxonomy): Eukaryota > Viridiplantae > Streptophyta > Magnoliopsida > Fabales > Fabaceae > Glycine > Glycine max. Next base: position 26,897,441 of record NC_038247.2, read on the forward strand.
ATATCTCCCAAAACCCCATACCCACGAAAATCAAGAGGGAAAGAAGTCCACCCAAACCTGAATTTTCGAAGTCCCACTCGTAGCCACGCACTTCACGACTCCGAAAATGCTCTCCTTTCGCGATTTGGAGCAGAAATGAGCACCAAAGGTTGAAGCTTTGTTGGGCAACAATGGTGGATGGGAGAAAAGAAGAAGAAGGCTGCGTGAGAGAGAGAGAGAGAGAGAGAAAAGGCTTCTGAATTTCTGCTTTGGCTGAGTGAGGAGAGAGAAAAGCTTTTTGGTTTTAATAAAAGGGTTTTCCCTTTTTCCATTATTTTATTCAAGCTCTGCCACATGTCCCTATTTGATTGGAGCAAAAGGGCCCACTTTCTCTTTTTGACTGTGACCCATACTCAGTCACAAAAGTGAGAAAAATCTGACCTTTGAAACGCTAAAATCCTGCCTCGGTTTGCGTGCCGTTTCTCTGATTCCAGTTTCTCGCGTTTCTCTGCGTCCGCCGGGGCCAGTTTTCGAAAGCAAGCAATATATATATCAAAACGCTCAGAATAAAACCCCGAGCGTGGTTTAGAGGTTGGTTTCGTTAAATTTTAAGTCGCACGCAAAACGATGATTTTTAACTAATTAATTAGGAATTAACCCATAACCTCCCAGTTATGGATTTCTCTCCCTTAATTAGCCTAACCCGCATATCTTGCCCCCCGCTATTCCTACTTCTACCAAGAACATATAGGCATATACACTGAATAATACTTATATATAATCATTCAAGATACATCGTTTCCGTAAACTCCGGGTAGAAATTTCCAGGATGTTACAATACTCCCACCCTTTTAGGAATTTCGTCCCCGAAATTACTACTCTATGAACAAACTTGGGTACAATTCTCTCATCCTATCTTCCAACTCCCATGTAGAATCACCCTCATCGGTTCCCCACTGCACCTTCACCAACGCGATCTCCTTTCCTCTCAACGACTTCATTCTTCGGTCAGTGATCTTCTGAGGTTGTGCTTTATAGGTGAGGTTATCCTTCACCTGTACCTCGTCCACTGCAAGAATATGTGATGGATCCGGGTTGTACCGTCTCAGTTGAGAGACATGGAACACAGGGTGCAAATTCGATAAACTCGGAGGTAAGGCGATATGATAAGCTACAGGCCCAATCTTCTTCAAAATCTGATATGGACCTAGATACTTGGGTGTCAACTTCCTAGTCTTGAGAGCTCTTCCGACCCCGGTTACGGGAGAAACCTTCAAAAACACATGCTCCCCTTCCTGGAAATCTAGTGGCTTCCTCCTTCTATCATAATAGCTCTTCTGCCTATCCTGAGATGCTTTTATCTTCTCTCGAATCAACTTCACTTGTTCGTTAATCTGTTGTAGCATTTCAGGTCCAAGAAGTACTGCTTCTCCATCATCATGCCAACAAATAGGAGTTTTGCACTTTCGTCCATATAGAGCTTCAAAAGGAGCCATACCAATACTGGCTTGGTAGCTATTGTTGTAAGTAAACTCAATCAACGACAAACAATCCATCCAGCTACCTTGTTGCTCTATAATACACGCCCTAAGTAGATCCTCTAGAGTCTGAATGGTTCGTTCAGTCTGACCATCTGTTTGAGGATGATAAGCTGAACTAAGCTTCAGCTTTGTCCCCAAGGCTTCATGTAGACTCGTCCAAAATCGCGAAGTGAACCTCGGATCCCTGTCAGATACAATACTAGAAGGAATTCCATGCAACCTTACTACTTCCTTGATGTATAACTCCACTAGCTTTTCCATTCTATACTTCATATTCACCGGAATAAAATGAGCAGATTTGGTGAGTCGATCTACTATGACCCACACAGCATCATGTCCACGACTAGTCTTGGGTAAACTAGATACAAAATCCATAGATATGCTCTCCCATTTCCATTCCGGAATTTCCAATGGCTTCAATTCCCCTGATGGTCGCTGGTGCTCAGCCTTAGCCTTTTGACATGTCAAACATCTTGCTACATATTCAGCTACATCTTTCTTCATGCCATGCCACCAAAAACTTCTCTTCAAATCTTGGTACATCTTAGTCATTCCTGGATGGAAACTAAGATGACTTTTATGCGCTTCTTCCAAGATCTTAACTTTCAAATCATCTAGAGATGGCACACATATCCTCCCCTTGAATCTAATTAACCCGGTTGTATCCTTCTCAAACTCCACACCCCTATCCCCCATTACATCTAACACCTTGCCTTGCAAAAACGGATCATCCCCTTGAGCCTCGCGTATGTGGTCTACAAATTCATTGGTAATCTGCAACGTTCCCACAAATAAGCTCTTGGGTCGCACCTCGATTGCTAGATTCAGATCTCGGAACTCCTCTATCAATCTTTGCTCCAAACTCATCATAGTCGCAACATGTAAAGATTTCCGGCTTAGCGCATCGGCTACTACATTAGCCTTTCCTGGATGGTAGGAAAGTCCAAAATCATAATCCTTGAGGAACTCCATCCATCTTCGTTGTCTCATATTGAGTTCCTTCTGATCGAACAAGTATTTGAGACTCTTGTGATCACTGAAAACTTCAAAACGAGTACCGTACAAATAATGCCTCCAAATCTTTAAGGCAAAGACCACCGCTGCTAGTTCCAAGTCATGAGTCGGATAGTTAACTTCATGAGGACGTAATTGACGCGAAGCATAAGCCACTACTCTTCCCTCTTGCATCAACACACATCCCAAGCCTTGCCCGCTTGCATCGCAATACACTTCAAATGTTCTCTTAGGGTCGGGCAAAATTAACACTGGAGCTGTCGTCAACCGCCTCTTCAACTCTTGGAAACTTTGATCACACTTCTCATTCCAGACAAACTTCTCATTCTTACGAGTCAACTTAGTTAGGGGCAATGCCAATTTAGAAAATCCTTCAATGAATTTTCTATAATAGCCAGCTAACCCCAAGAAACTTCGAACCTCCGTTGGAGTTGTCGGTTGTTGCCACTCCATAACCGACTCCACCTTGTTTGGATCCACCGCAACCCCATCCTTAGAAATCACGTGCCCCAAGAACTGCACTTTCTCCAACCAAAAGTCACATTTTGACAATTTGGCGAACAACTTCCTATCCCTCAGGATATGCAACACAATCCTCAAGTGCTTCTCATGCTCCTCCTTATTCCTTGAATACACTAGGATATCATCAATAAACACAACCACAAATTGGTCCAAGTAATCATGGAATATACGGTTCATATAGTCCATGAAAATAGCCGGAGCATTAGTCACTCCAAATGGCATGACTAAATACTCGTAGTGCCCATACCGAGTCCGAAACGCAGTCTTTGGGATATCTTCCTTCTTAACTCGGATTTGATGATACCCCGATCGCAAATCTATCTTCGAAAATACCGTTGCTCCCCTCAATTGGTCAATCAAATCATCTATCCTTGGTAGCGGATATTTGTTCTTGATAGTGACCTTGTTTAACTGCCGGTAGTCTACACACATCCTCATACTTCCATCCTTCTTTTTAACCAACAAGACCGGTGCTCCCCACGGTGATGCACTTGGACGAACAAATTGTTTGCTCAAAAGATCCTGCACTTGTGCCTTCACCTCTGCTAGTTCTACCGGAGACATTCTATAAGGCGCAATCGACACTGGATTCGCCCCAGGCACCAAGTCAATAATGAATTCCACTTCTCTCTCAGGTGGCAATTCACAAATATCATCCGGAAAAACTTCTGGAAATTCTGACACCACCGGTATACAACTAACTTCAGCGTCCTCTTCCACATACATAGAGAACAACACCATGTAAGTTCGAACATCTTCCGTTTCTTCGTTGGCCGCATCCTCTTTCAATGGTTCACGTGGAACTACATCTCCACCAAACACTAGCATCTTCTCCTTACAGTCTAGAAAAATATGGTTAGTAGATAACCAATCCATCCCCAAGATCACATCTAGATGAGCTAAAGGTAGGCAAATCAAGTCCGCCATAAAAGATCGACCCTCAACAATTATAGGACACTTCAAACACACCCGAGAGGTGGTTACAGGCTCGCTCGTCGGAGTAGACACCACCATATCATATGGCAACTCCGTCGCACATAACCCCAACCTCTCCACACATGCATGAGATATGAAAGAATGTGTGGCACCTGAATCATAAAGTACATCTAGTAGTTTATCAGCAATCAAACACTTACCCCGTATCAAATCGTCGGAGGCAGCCGCTTCTGAGCCACTCATAGCAAATACCCGAGAGGGTACTTTTGGTCTTCCACCACTAATGTTGTTGTTGCTAACATTACCGCTCCTTGTGGAATTAGTGGGTCCACGATTGACGGTGTTGGAATTGGCAGTTACCGTCGGTCTCCCGGTCACCCTACATTCTCGAGCATAATGGCCCACCTTGCCACACACATAACAACGGTTCTCCTGTGTCTGCTGGAGCTGTGGGCAATTCCTCTTAAGATGCGGTCCTCCACACTGAAAGCATTGTACCCCAGTCCCCCTTGACTGGCTCATGTTGGAGGCAGCCATAGGTTGCTTCCCTTTGTTGCTAGCATACGGCTTCATCCTCTTGTTACCATTTCCTCTAAAAGGATGGTTCCTCTGAGGTCCTCCAACGCCTCTAGCTTGCCTCTCCTTCATCTTATCTTCAAAAATCCTGCACTTTGTCACCAACTGATTAAAATCCGTGATCTGCATATAACTAACCGCCTGTTGGATCTCCAATCGAAGCCCATTCTCAAACTGAGCACATAAATCTTCCTCATTCCGAGCATCTTGGTATTGAGGCCAATACTGCAGAAGCTCATTAAACTTAGCCGTGTACTCCCCAACAGACATGTTTCCTTGCTTCAAATCCAGAAATTCCCTCGCCTTCCGCTTCCTGAGATCTCGTGGAAAGTAATTCTCCAGGAACTTGTCCTTGAAGGCATTCCAAGGAATCACGCCTCCAGGTGCAACAAATGAAGGCTTCACGAACTTCCACCAATTTTGGCCTCCCCTTGGAGCATAAATGTTGCATAAAGGACCTTATGCTCCTCAAGGCAACCCATCGCCTCGAAAATCTTCTCCGTCTCAGCTAACCACAACCTAGCACCTTCCGGATCATAGTCTCCACTGAACTTTGGCGGGTGGTTCTTACGGAAAGCCATGAGTCCCCGATACTCCGCCGGCTCCACATCACGTTCCTGCACTAGAGTTTCCAGCACAGCGGTGATGCGGTCAAGGACATCACGGTTCTGATCCCTACCACGTCCTGCCATACCTATCCTGTAGGGAAACTATTAGCACCCAAGAAATCCTAAAGAGAGAGTGTACCACACAGGCTATGACATTTATAACAACATCCTTCTCTTTATACATACTTATACACACAACAATCCTGTGAATCAGTCACACATCCATGCTCAAGACAAGAAAGCAGAAATACACACAATGTGTGACTTAACGTCACTCCCCGAAACCTACTCCCAAGTTTCAGAGATACACAGCATTCACACAGCAAGACCATAACAGGTTCACTAGAATCCAACTTTTGCTCTGATACCACCAATTGTGGCGTCCCTAAATTAATGACTGGTTTAATAGTAATAATTTAAATAACAAAAACCATGGTAAATTTTTTTTTTCTTTTTCTTTTTCATTTCTTTCTCTTTTTGACCATAACTAGGTTTAGAAGGAAAATCCTCACTATAAAGTCCTGAATGGCCAGTTCACAACTCTATTCGGAGTCATTTCTTTCTTACCGCTCATAATTCTCTAAATTATTTCGCTGTTTCAAAAGGAAGAATATACCAGCCATTACTTTAGGTCGTCACGTGAAAATAAAAGGATAAAATACAATCGATAAACTCTTTTACAAATAAAGTTGCTAATGCTTTCTTTTCAAATAACAAGATTGATCATAAATGCTTTCATCATTTAAAGCTGTCCAAAATATGGGAGTTTTTACAAAATATATAGTGTCATCCAGAGCAAAGGTGTCCACAGTGTTGGCTTCAGCCACATGTATACAATTATCAAATTCCTATACATCAGGTCTACCCATACAAAGCAAAAGAGTAAACCTAACAGTCAGTCCTAGATACACCCACCCTAAAAAATACACAAAGCTAATCCAAGGAGTTGTCCACTCCACCGTGCGCTGAAGCGTCCGTGCAGGTTCATCTGGATGCACCAAAGAAGTAGCCGTGAATCGAATGGTGCCCCGAAATCGGCACCTCATGTTACCTTCGAGGGTCTCCCAAGCTCCCTCTAGGCACTCCATCTCTACTCGATCACGGATTAGCTGCGCCGCCATCACGATCTACAAGGAAGAAAAGAAAGGGGTAGACTCTTTCACAAGAATCTAACTATGCCGCAACACAAAGCTTCTCATAACCATTACATGCAAGAAAAATGGGTATTTTAAGGCTTTCCATCTCTGGTAATCGATTACACATCCTTGGTAATCGATTACCAGAGGCTAAACTTGAATTACACAGCCTCAGGACATGAAATATGCAATAATACACTGTGTAATCGATTACACATGCCTGGTAATCGATTACCAGTGACCCATTCCTCTGTGTAATCGATTACACAGGCTGGTAATCGATTACCAGAGGCTTCTATCATCTCCCAAATCCCTTTTTAAGCCTGGTAATCGATTACACCCCTTGGTAATCGATTACCAGAGGCTTCCTTAGCTTCCTGACCTCGTTTTCACGCCTGGTAATCGATTACACCCCGTGGTAATCGATTACCAGAGACCATCTTAGCCTCCTGTCTTCAATTTTAAGCCTTGTAATCGATTACCCACCCTTAGTAATCGATTACCAGAGGCCACAATCCACATATTATACAAAATTCACAGCTGGCCAGCCACCACAAGCCTCCTTGCTTTGTGGTCTTGTTTTCCTTTTATCTGTTGACTGCCAGGAGCTCGCCTGCTTAGGTACATCACAGGTTCTCACTGACCGACTATGCCCGGGTTGGGTCGGGATTGGTCAAGCTTGGTTTTGGGCAATAGCACCCCACCTGACGTCCCCAAGGTCTCCTGACCCCCGCGACATATCTCCAGGTACCACTCTGTGGTCAACAATAAAAGCAGGAAGTTTCACCCTTCAACACTTCCTCATCTCAAGCTTGTAGGATTATGGGGTACCCATCACATGTGGTACTAGGTGGCGGTCGGGCGATGGTGCACAACAAGTTTTTCCACATCCACAATGCGCGCATAAACCCACCATCCCCTGTTGCCCACCTCCAACTGAGCTCACGTACTCCCACGTAGCCCATATCCTCGTTTCTCTCAACACCGGGTCCCCATCAATCCTCCCAAGCTTCCACAACATCCAAGCAAAACAACATTCACACAGCACAAGCTATCACAGCCAAGCAAAACAGAGCAAAGGCAGAAAACTCTGCCAAAACACCAACCAAAAATCACAGCTTTTCCCACTCAAAGACCCCAGTAACAATTCCTTCGATCCAATTCGTTAACCGTTGGATCGACTCCAAAATTTTACTGGAAGTCTACAGTGCATAAGCCTACATTTTGACCGTTGGGATCTACTAGCAAACATCCAGAACTCATTCTACATTACTCTTTCCACAACCAGCAAATACATGGATTTTTCTGCACTTGTGCAGAATTCTGCTGCACAATTTTACAGCAAAATCTGCACAAAGAGCATATTTCGAAAACCACACTTCCCCTCATCCAATCTTACCCAAATCAATTCCTACAAGTCCCAATTCATGTATCAATCATGTCTAACCCAAAATCAAGCTTCAAAACACAGCAACACAGAATCTAGGTGTCCAAAACCCCTCAATTCAATGGGTTTTCTAGGTTTGAAAAGTGAAATTTAGAATGAGGTAAATTTGAGGCAAACTCTCACCTCGCACCAGTCCATAACATCCATTTAGACTTGTTCAAACTGGATTTACACCTAAAATCTCACCGAATCAAAATTTGACTCTTCAACACCCAAATTTGCCCTAGCAATGGCTCTTTGTTCACTTTGGTCATTTGTTTTTCTCTCTAGCTCAGCCTAACCTTTCTCACATGTTCTAAATGACATTTCAAGCTAGTATTAACTCACTCTAACCTCCATTTACCACAGAATTCAGACTTAGCCTTCCAACTCTCAAAGTCTCACTTTTTTATTTTTTTCACTCATAACATCACATTCTCACTTTCTAACCTTGGGTTAGTTCTACCCTTCGTCTCTAACAGATTTCCATCAGCAATTTCAGCATATAAACATCACAAACATCATCACAAAAACCCTAAAACAGAATGGGTATGTCTAACTCACCCAAACATGGCAATTTCGACAAGCTTTCAACAAATGTCTTCACAAATAATCATCACACAGCAGAAAACTAACAAAACTACCCCTCATATCTCCCAAAACCCCATACCCACGAAAATCAAGAGGGAAAGAAGTCCACCCAAACCTGAATTTTCGAAGTCCCACTCGTAGCCACGCACTTCACGACTCCGAAAATGCTCTCCTTTCGCGATTTGGAGCAGAAATGAGCACCAAAGGTTGAAGCTTTGTTGGGCAACAATGGTGGATGGGAGAAAAGAAGAAGAAGGCTGCGTGAGAGAGAGAGAGAGAGAGAGAAAAGGCTTCTGAATTTCTGCTTTGGCTGAGTGAGGAGAGAGAAAAGCTTTTTGGTTTTAATAAAAGGGTTTTCCCTTTTTCCATTATTTTATTCAAGCTCTGCCACATGTCCCTATTTGATTGGAGCAAAAGGGCCCACTTTCTCTTTTTGACTGTGACCCATACTCAGTCACAAAAGTGAGAAAAATCTGACCTTTGAAACGCTAAAATCCTGCCTCGGTTTGCGTGCCGTTTCTCTGATTCCAGTTTCTCGCGTTTCTCTGCGTCCGCCGGGGCCAGTTTTCGAAAGCAAGCAATATATATATCAAAACGCTCAGAATAAAACCCCGAGCGTGGTTTAGAGGTTGGTTTCGTTAAATTTTAAGTCGCACGCAAAACGATGATTTTTAACTAATTAATTAGGAATTAACCCATAACCTCCCAGTTATGGATTTCTCTCCCTTAATTAGCCTAACCCGCATATCTTGCCCCCCGCTATTCCTACTTCTACCAAGAACATATAGGCATATACACTGAATAATACTTATATATAATCATTCAAGATACATCGTTTCCGTAAACTCCGGGTAGAAATTTCCAGGATGTTACAACATTTCTCTTGCGTGATTTTCTTTCTTTTTGCATAGATAGTTTACATACCTGTTCATATCCACAATAATCTTTTCATACCAGACACCTATTTACCGAAATAGCTTGCTAGATGACACAAGTTCCCCGAGAGTTCGATACTCGGTTCTTACCGTTTTATACTACTTGTGCGATCCAGTACACTTGCCGGCCGCGAACATTGCCCAACCTAGAGCTTAGTAAACCTCATGCATGTGTTGTTTGCATTGCTCTTCCCGTCAGTTTAGCGGTGGTTCCTACTCAGGGTTTTTGTTTTTTTTTTGTTGTTCTTTTAAGAAAACAAATATACTTTGGCTCAGAGGGAATAACAAGGGATAAATTAGTGTTTGGGATGAAGAAACATGGCTATGTGTCATTTCAAATCTCGACTAGAGACACTTACAGTTTGGATATTGGGACAAAACCTCTTATAACACACGCTCTTGATTGTTTTTCTTTTTCTTTTTTATAAATATTATTACCCTAACTTTTGCCTAGGCCGCTCTTTTGAGTTTTCAACCTACCTAGTGAGAACTTCTTATCTGTCCCCTAGTTCGCTTGAAGCTCATGCAAGGTGCTGTCATTGCCCCAATGTAGGGTTCGGAGGTATCCATTGTTGTCGTTTGTCACATCCTGGTAGCAAGAAGAATTGAAAGAAAAGAAGAAATGAAAGAAACTTTGCAGGTTCTCGAAAGAGAATTTTCAAGGACAATAAATGTTTAAAGGATTTTCAATTGATAGATTAAGCCAAATGACTCTTGCTCTTCAAATTTTTTTTAAGAAAGACCACTTTTAAGAAAGATAAGATTAGGTCGCATGAATTTTTGTACTTATTATTTATTGATTTGAAATACATGTGAAATTCTGATACTGGGGACAAATGTCGTACAGGATGTCACGACATCGCGCTTCAGAACATGCAGATTGTATATGACCGTATGAACAGATTAAACAAGTAAATAACACAAGAGAATTGTTAACCTAGTTCGGTGCAACGTCACCTACATCTGGGGGCTACCAAGCCAGGGAGGAAATCCACTAAAATAGTATTAGTTCGAAGATCTAACAGCCACTGTATACAACCTTCTCACCTAACCACTACCCGTGCAACTTCTACCTAAGAGCCACTCTTAGATATGAGAACCCCTCTCACTCCCTCTCAATCACTCTCCCGTGTTTACAAATAAATCAAAGACACACCAGAGATTGCTCTCTGAACAATAGAGATCAACTCTACACACTCAGGTCCAACACTTGATGTTAGGGTAACATCAAGGTGGCTCACAAAACACTCAAGTCCCAAAAACTCACAAAATAACTCTTCAATCTCGGACTTGGTGAAAAACTCGTGCAGCCTTCATGTTTATATAGCAGTGTGCGTATCTGGGCTGCAACAACTTGCGCTGGATAAGATCTATCATTCTCCTGAAAATCTGCACTTAAAGATCTAAAAGATAAAGTTTGATCTTTTAGTTTTTATCTTTAATCTTTAATCCCTGAACGAACTATTCAAGTTTGTAATTCGAACTTTAATTATCTTTTAATTCGTTCCTAAAGATAGATCGCCAAATCTGTTGCTAACTGCACATTAATCTGTTAAAGATATAACAGATTTATGTGTCCAGTATTTTCGGGCAGGATGTCCTGGACATCGTATCCGACATCGTGGATCCTGCAGCTTCAATTCTTCATTTGACATTTTATCTTGCCTTGTGCATTGTGCAGCCCAATCTGATTCCTTGACATAACGTTGGACATCATGTGCAGCAACTCCAGCTTTCCTTCATTGTCTAAGTGCTTATGTTTTAACAAAATTTTAGCCAATCTTTTAAAACTCAGTAAAGCTAAGCACTAACAATCTCCCCCTTTGGCAAATTTTGTCTAAAACATACTTAGACTCTTCCTGAGCAGGTACGAGCAGTTATGCAAGTGGGATCAGCAACTTTCATTATCAGAGTAATCAAGCACAGCGGTATCTGTAGTGGCGACAGCAAAATTCTGCAAGTTGCAAGTCGTTTCCAGGATGTCAAGACATCTCACGTGACATCAGCTTTCTGCTCCCCCTGTCTCCATGCTCCTACTGCTGTGAAGCAGTTCACTGCGGCATCTTCTATCAGCTACTAGTTTTAGTAGCTTACATCAATCATCATCAGCAACAGTAGTACCCCTTCAAATCATATAACTACTACTCCCCCTCAAATCATATAACTACTACTCCCCCTCAAAATCATAAATCATGCATAATATAATATCCTACTACTCCCCCTTTTTAGACAGAATTTGGCAAAAGTAGAATGCATGAAATTAATGTGCACATATTACAGACCAATAACTAGTAAAAGTAAAAGCAAAAATAAAGGTCTGATGGTCATGGGGTGGTATCAGAATCATCATCATCTGACTCTGTATCCTCTGCTGCATCTTCTTCTTCCTCAGCTGCTTCTTCTTCTTCCTCAGCTGCTTCTTCTTCTTCCTCAGCTGCTTCTCCATCATCAATGCCACTGTCTGAGAGTCTTTTGATCAGGCGTTCCAGCTCCATTTTCTTCTCTGTGGTGGCTTTGATGGTTGCTTCCAGCACCTTGCATGTGTCCTTGAGTTCAGCAATCAAAGCATCCTTGGACACAGCACCTGAAGCAGCAGCTTTCCCTGATGTCGAGACAATGTCTGGGACATGTGTCCCCTCAAACAGTTTGTAATGCAGGGACAGAGCAGATTCTCTCTTCTTCACAGAGTCAATGTTGTTTAAAATATTGGGATGTTGACTCAACATAATGCCACACAATACAGTTGGGAAGGCAATGGGTAATTTGACAGCAAAAGATTCTGAATGCTTAACAGTTTGATCAAAAATATAGTTTCCAAAATTAAATTTGGACTTGGTTCCAACAGCATACAGAAATTTAACCAAACCTGTGGCAACAGTGGAAGTATGATTGGTGGGTACCCAGTTTGCAGTGCCAATCCTATGCAGGATTGCATACTTCACACTTAGCTTCCCTGCAGAAAGCTTCCCTTTCTTTGGCCAATGCTGGACTTGTTTGGCAGTGATTTCCTTGGCAATTTGATGCTCAGAAACAGCAATATCCACCACTCCTTCAGTTGGTCTGCCCAGGTATTTGTTGATTACAGCAGGGGAGAATCTAACACATTTTCCTCTGACAAACACTTTCTGATACTCATCACTCTTTCTGTTTGTTATGTCAGAGGGAATGTTGACAATGAATTCCCTGACTAGACTTTCATAGCAATCTCCCAACTTGGTGACAGTTTTCAGCAGTCCAGCAGCCTTGATGAGGTCCATGATCTCCTTGCAATCCAAGGCATCTCTTCCCAGTTCTCTTTCTAAGGCAAGTCTGCGTTGATATACAAATTTCCACCTTTCAACATTGCCAATGGAGTGGAATGAAATGTTGTCCAATGGTGCATCAGGGACATTTCCAGGCACCTTTTTCCCTGATTTCTTGGCCCTCTTGATGTCGGGAACATCTAGTTCGACATCATCATCAGAATCAGATGAGGAAATTTCTTTCCTCTTCTTGGAAGAGATTGCAACTTTGCTCCATCTGGATGTGGTAGGAGTGATTGGTGTGCTCTTCTTCTGTGCCATAGTTTTGATTCGTCCAGACCTAGTAATGGGGGTTTTTCCCTTTCTGCTTTGTAATCTTTCTGCAATGCCAGGTGCCAACTTGTTGGCAATGGGTTCCTCATCAGATTCTACTTCTTCTAGGTCAATGAGGTCACCTGGAGCAGGTTCTGGTGCCCTTGGTGCAGGGATCTCCTCTGTGGCTTGATCCTCTTCCTCTGTTGATTCCTCTTTACTGGATGAAGAGAGGACTTCAGCATTTGGGGTGGAGGATGTTGGAACATCTTTATCAGCATCAGGGACAAAAGCATTTTTCAGAATGCTACTCACAATACTGCGGATCTTCTTATCCATCTCCGTGTCTACTTCCCTAGGACTTGTTGCAAGGCTAGGGTTTTCAGAAATCTTCACTCCCTGTTGTCTTTTGGGGACCAGTTTCTCAGGAACAGGGGCTTGACCAGGAATCATTTGTATGGGTTGGATATTGAATTCAGGTTGTTCCTGGTTTGATGGTGCTTTGGTGGATGATGGAGATGATGGTACAGAGGGTGAACCAGGAGATGAAGTATCTTTTGGTGAGGTAGCCATGGAGAAGCAGAGCCTTTGGAGTGGTTTCGTGAATCTCTGAGAGGTGTTGGGGAATGCTGATGAAAACGAGATTACCACGAAAATATGAGTTTGAATGAGGAATGTAGAGGGACGTGTGAAGCAACGGTCGAATTTGTTTTGGCCCAGTAGTGAACGCGCTATTAACGTTTGAGCACGTTCAGATAAAAGTAATTGCTATAAATCCTCTAGCAGACAAATGCCCAGCTTGCCCCTCAGTTTTTCAAACTGATTTGCATCCAATGCCTTTGTGAAAATATCTGCTATTTGTTCCTCAGTGTCAACATGCTCCAGTGTGATAACTTTATCATCAACAAGATCTCTAATATAGTGATGTCTAATGTCAATGTGCTTGGTTCTGCTGTGTTGAACAGGATTTTTAGAAATATTAATAGCACTCAAGTTGACACAGTACAATGTCATGACATCTTGTTCGACATTGTACTCCTTAAGCATCTGTTTCATCCAAACTAGTTGTGAACAGTTGCTTCCTGCTGCAATATACTCTGCTTCTGCAGTAGATAGGGACACATAGTTCTGCTTCTTGCTGAACCATGAAATAAGATTGTTGCCCAAATAGAAACATCCACCAGAAGTGCTTTTTCTGTCATCTGCACTTCCAGCCCAATCAGCATCACAATACCCAACCAGCATTGAATCTGAACAATGACAGTACATAATCCCATAGTTACTGGTGCCATTTACATATTTCAGAATTCTCTTTACTTGATTCAAGTGACTTATCTTAGGATTGGCTTGATATCTTGCACAAACACCTACTGCAAAGGTGATGTCAGGTCTGCTGGCTGTTAAATATAGTAAGCTCCCAATCATGCTTCTGTACAGACTTTGATTAACACTGGTGCCAGCTTCATCTTTTGACAGCTTCAAGTGAGTAGGTGCAGGTGTTCTTTTATGGCTGGCATTTTCCATCCCAAACTTCTTGACAATGTTCTTTGCATACTTGCTTTGTGAGAGGAATATGGAGTCTTCCATCTGCTTCACTTGGAGTCCCAGAAAATAAGTCAGCTCTCCAACAAGACTCATCTCAAATTCAGATTGCATCTGTTGGACAAAATGTCGAAGCATCTCATTCGACATCCCTCCAAACACAATGTCATCAACATATATCTGTGCTATCATCAGGTTTTCAGCATCTTGTTTGACAAAGAGAGTCTTGTCAATTCCTCCCTTCCTATACCCTTGCTGAGTAAGGAACTCTGTTAGCCTTTCATACCAAGCTCTTGGAGCTTGCTTCAATCCATAGAGAGCCTTCTTGAGCCTGTATACATGATCTGGATGAGTTGGATCTACAAATCCCTTTGGCTGCTCCACATAGGCTTCTTCATTCAGGTATCCATTCAGAAACGCGCTCTTCACATCCATCTGGTACAGCTTGAATTTGAGGATGCAAGCTACACCAAGTAACAATCTGATGGACTCAAGTCTAGCAACAGGGGCGAAAGTTTCATCAAAGTCTACACCTTCAATCTGAGTGTAGCCTTGAGCAACAAGTCTGGCCTTGTTTCTGGTTATAACACCTTCTTCATTGGTTTTGTTCTTGAAGATCCACTTGGTGCCAATCACATTAGTTCCCTCGGGTCTAGGAACTAGCTCCCAAACTTCATTCCTTTTGAATTGCTCCAATTCTTCTTGCATAGCATTGATCCAGAACTCATCAGTCAGTGCCTCTTTCACATTCTTGGGCTCAATTTTGGAGACAAAACATGAATTGGAGACAATCTCAATCTCCCTTGATCTTGTAGTGACTCCTCTGTTTGGATCTCCTATAATCAGCTCCTTGGGGTGCATCTTCTGGATTCTAATGGAGGGACTCTTGTCAGGTTGATTGATGTTTGGTTCATCTGTAGCAGAATCAGAGTTTTCTGCATTTTCTGCACTTTTAGCTGTATCTGCTACATTGTCTCCCGATGTTCTGACATCTTCTTCGACATCCTTCTTTCTTGCTGGAGTTAGATCATCAACAACCACATTGATGGATTCCATCACAGTTCTGGTTCTGGAATTGAATACTCTATATGCTCTGCTGTTTGTAGAGTATCCCAAGAATATTCCTGCATCACTCTTGGGATCCATCTTTCTCCTTTGCTCTCTATCTGCCAAAATGTAACATGGACTTCCAAAGATGTGGAAGTGCTTGACAGTTGGCTTCCTCCCTTTCCAGATTTCATACAGTGTGGTTGGAGTCCCTCTTCTAAGTGTGACTCTGTTGTGGATATAGCATGTTGTGTTCATGGCTTCAGCCCAGAGATTATAGGGAAGTTCTTTGGCATGAAGCATGACCCTAGCAGCTTCTTGCAAAGTCCTGTTTTTCCTTTCAACTATGCCATTTTGTTGTGGTGTAATGGCTGCAGAGAACTCATGAGTGATGCCTTCAGATGTGCAGAATTCAGTAAACTTGCTGTTTTCAAACTCTCTGCCATGGTCACTCCTAATTCTCTTGATGACACAGTCTTTTTCTCTTTGAAGTCTTAGACTTAACTCTTTGAATACTTCAAAGGTGTCTGATTTCTCTCTGATAAAGTTGACCCAGGTAAATCTGGAGAAATCATCCACAACAACATAGGCATACCTCTTTCCTCCAAGGCTTTCAACTTGCATAGGCCCCATCAAGTCCATGTGAAGTAGTTCCAGCACCCTGGAAGTGGTCTGATGTTGAAGCTTCTGGTGGGACATCTTGACTTGCTTTCCAATCTGACATTCACCACAGATTCTGCCTTCTTCTATTTTCAGATTGGGAATGCCTCTAACAGCACCTTTGTCAATGATATTCTTCATGCCTCTTAAGTGCAGATGTCCAAATCTTTGATGCCATATTTTGACTTCATCTTCCTTGGAGGATGGACATGTGGAGGAGTAACTGGTTTCTTGAGGTGTCCATAGGTAGCAGTTGTCCTTTGATCTGCTGCCCTTCATTAGAACTTCATTCTTCTCATTTGTCACCAAGCATTCTGACTTTGTGAAGTTTACATTGAATCCTTCATCACACAACTGACTGATGCTGATCAAGTTTGCAGTCAGTCCCTTCACCAGCAGTACTTTGTTCAGACTAGGAAGTCCATCATGGACTAGCTTTCCCATTCCAGTGATCTTTCCTTTAGAGCCATCTCCAAATGTCACATAGCTAGTGGAGCAAGGTTCAATGTTCACCAGGAATTCTTTAACTCCTGTCATGTGTCTGGAACAGCCGCTATCTAGGTACCAATCTTCCTTAGCTGATGCTCTAAGTGAAGTATGAACAACAAGACTAACAATCTTGTGTTTTGGAACCCACACCATCTTTCTTCCGCTGCTGCTATTTTGAGTTCCATGACGCGGATGGCCATGTATATGATAACAAAAAGGCTTTATGTGACCATACTTGCCACAGTAGTGACACCTCCACTTCTTTCTGTTGCTCTTTTTCTGCTGCGTTCCATGATGTCGAGACCGATGTTGTGACATCGAGGCTCCAATGCTGTTTTTGGCAGGAACAAATTCTGTCATGGTTGATCTGCCAGCAGATTTATGATTAAATCCAAGTCCTCTTTGGTTTCCAACATTCTTTCCAAGCTGTAGCACCTCATCAAGCATATCTGAGCCTTTATTCAGCATCTTTATTGATTTTGTCATGTTTTCCAGTTTAGAGTTCAGAAAACCAATTTCTCCTTTAAGCTCAGAGATTTCCTCTTCATGTGCCTCCTTCTCAGCCTCCAGATTTGCAATGACCTTCTTCAGTTGTGCTTCTTGCTGAAGAATCTTCTCACTTTTGATGCATAGTTCTCTATAGGATATAGCAAGCTCATCAAAAGTGATTTCAATATCAATATCACTTGAATCTTCATCAGATTCAAATCTCCCAGTGAGTGCATTCACATCTCTGTCAGAATCACTTTCTTGTTCACTCTCTGTATCATCAGACCGACATACAGAAAGTCCTTTCCTCTGCTTCTTGAGATGGGTGGGACATTCAGCTTTGATGTGTCCATAGCCTTCACACCCATGGCATTGAATTCCTTTGCTGGGCTTTTCATCTGACATCTTCTGGTGTTCACTACCTTTCCTGATGTCGAAAGGGATGTTCCGGACATGTGGTTTCTGCCTCCTGTCCATTCTTTTCAGCACTTTGTTGAACTGTTTTCCAAGGAGCACAACTGCGTTAGTCAGACCTTCATCAGTATCCAGGTCATACTCATCTTCTTCTCCTTCATCATTGGACACGAACGCCAGGCTCTTGCTCTTCTTTTCAGTCCTATCCGAGAGTCCCAGCTCAAAGGTTTGAAGGGAACCAATGAGTTCATCTACTCTCATGTTGCAAATGTCTTGGGCCTCCTCTATTGCAGTGACTTTCATGTCAAATCTCTTAGGCAAAGATCTGAGGATCTTTCTCACCAGCTTTTCATCTGTCATCCTTTCTCCCAAGGCAGTGCAAGCATTGGCAATTTCAAGAATGTTCATGTGGAAGTCATGAATGCATTCTTCCTCCTTCATTTTCAGATTTTCGAATTTTGTAGCCAATAGTTGCAATCTGGACATCTTCACTTTGGAGGTTCCTTCATGAGTGGTTTTCAGAATCTCCCATGCATCCTTGGCAACTGTGCATGTGTTGATCAATCTGAAGATATTCTTGTCAACTCCATTGAATAGGGCATTCAAGGCTTTGGAGTTTCCAAGTGCCAATTCGTCTTCTTCTTTTGTCCAGTCTTCTTCTGGCTTTAATTCATCAGTGAGCTTTCCTTCTGTGTTCAGCATCTTGGGATGTTCCCAGCCTTTGATGACAGCTTTCCAGGTTCTGCTATCCAGTGATTTAAGGAAGGCCACCATCCTTGCTTTCCAGTATTCATAGTTGGTTCCATCCAGAATCGGTGGTCTGTTCACTGGTCCTCCTTCTTTCTCCATGTTCATCAGAATTTATCTCCCTAGATCTCACTCAGTGATTTAGAGTGCCTGCTCTGATACCAATTGAAATTCTGATACTGGGGACAGATGTCGTACAGGATGTCACGACATCGCGCTTCAGAACATGCAGATTGTATATGACCGTATGAACAGATTAAACAAGTAAATAACACAAGAGAATTGTTAACCTAGTTCGGTGCAACGTCACCTACATCTGGGGGCTACCAAGCCAGGAAGGAAATCCACTAAAATAGTATTAGTTCGAAGATCTAACAGCCACTGTATACAACCTTCTCACCTAACCACTACCCGTGCAACTTCTACCTAAGAGCCACTCTTAGATATGAGAACCCCTCTCACTCCCTCTCAATCACTCTCCCGTGTTTACAAATAAATCAAAGACACACCAGAGATTGCTCTCTGAACAATAGAGATCAACTCTACACACTCAGGTCCAACACTTGATGTTAGGGTAACATCAAGGTGGCTCACAAAACACTCAAGTCCCAAAAACTCACAAAATAACTCTTCAATCTCGGACTTGGTGAAAAACTCGTGCAGCCTTCATGTTTATATAGCAGTGTGCGTATCTGGGCTGCAACAACTTGCGCTGGATAAGATCTATCATTCTCCTGAAAATCTGCACTTAAAGATCTAAAAGATAAAGTTTGATCTTTTAGTTTTTATCTTTAATCTTTAATCCCTGAACGAACTATTCAAGTTTGTAATTCGAACTTTAATTATCTTTTAATTCGTTCCTAAAGATAGATCGCCAAATCTGTTGCTAACTGCACATTAATCTGTTAAAGATATAACAGATTTATGTGTCCAGTATTTTCGGGCAGGATGTCCTGGACATCGTATCCGACATCGTGGATCCTGCAGCTTCAATTCTTCATTTGACATTTTATCTTGCCTTGTGCATTGTGCAGCCCAATCTGATTCCTTGACATAACGTTGGACATCATGTGCAGCAACTCCAGCTTTCCTTCATTGTCTAAGTGCTTATGTTTTAACAAAATTTTAGCCAATCTTTTAAAACTCAGTAAAGCTAAGCACTAACAACATGAAATCAAATGTTTATTCAACTTTACTCGTCGCTTAGGGACCTCCACCAAACGTGTAGAACGTGTAATTTTTGATTGAGCAGACTTGGAGATCAACTCAGGAGCGCAAGTCACTTGAGTAAACAAACCAACGATGTACATTCATATTCTAGTGAAAGTTAAATAAATATGCAAAGATGTAATTGTGAGAGAATGAGACAACGACATCAAATTCATCCATGTTATTAGCATTGTGATTGTTGTTTACAGTTATAGCATAAACCTGAAAATCCTAATGAGTCATTGGAGATTTCTAACAACAACCTTCAAATTGCCCCAAGCATCATGCATAGTATTGCTTGACGACATTAGAATTCACAAGCAATTCTCCTCCTCAAATCTCAGCTTGACTGCATGAATCAAACTTTGCACCTTATGTTTCAGGGTCATACAATGCTGAATGGAATGCCCCGGAACTCCCCCATGATAAGCACATGTCACATTCGAGTTGCATCCTCAGGGAAATGGGGGTTGAGGGATCTTTGTTGGGCTTATGGCTACCATTGCATTATTGAGCAAATACGAGAGTAAGTCAGCATATGACATTGGAATTGGGGTGAATTCTACAAGCTTATTTTCTGGGAAATTTCTTCCCTGATTGGTGTTTTGGTTGGTATTAGGGGTGCTGTTTGGTCTTGGATGTGCAACAGGTGGATTTTGTGGCCGATTTAGGGATGGACTTTGTGGATGATTGGGTGTTCTTGGCTGGTAGGGTGGTGGGTAATGGGTAGGACTGATATTGGCTAGGTAGTGATATTGTTGGGAAGGATATTGGTACATGGGATTATAATGGACTAATGGAAAGGTTGGCCACGCGAGAAGTGCAGGCATAACATGAGGTTCTCCCTCCTTCTTCCTTTCACTACTCCTCCCGGGCCCTCCATTACCAGGATTCCCAAAAGCAACATAATTAAATTTTCCTTTCCTCAAACGTGCTTCAATTCTCTTGCCAGCAAACACTATATCTGCAAAACTCGAAGGCATGTAACCTATCATTTTCTCATAGTAGAACATCGACAGTGTGTCCATTATCATTGTTATCATCTTTCTCTCCTTCATCGGGGACATTACTTGAGCTGCCAGATCTCTCCACCTTTGAGCATATTCTTTGAAAGATTCATTGTCTCTCTTGCACATGTTTTGTAGTTGCATTCTATCTGGAGTCATATCAAAGTTATACTGATACTACCTAATGAAGGCATCCATTAGGTCCTTCCGAGAGCGGATCCGGGAAGGTTCCAGGTTAGTATACCAGGTAATAGCTGCCCTAGCAATACTCTCTTGGAAGAAATGCATCAATAATTTTTCATATTTTGCATATGCTCCCATCTTCCTACAATACATTTTTGGGTGATTCTTTGGGCAAGTGGTTCCTTTGTACTTATCAAATTCTGGCACCTTGAACTTCAGAGGAATAACCACGTTGGGTACCAAGCATAATTTTGTCATGTCAGCAAAGCCATAATTTCCTCCTCCTTCAATGCCCCTCAGCCTCTCCTCTATATGATCAATTTTTTTTTCTTTTCAACTATAACAAGAGGTCCTCCTTCCATCACAAAATGTAAGGGTTGTGATGGTGGTCGATGCTGAAGGTAATAGATACAAGGTTGAGAGACATAGGCATGAGTATGGTCTTAGGGAGCTTCATGTGTTTCCCCCATAGGTTGAGAGACATAGGCATGAGTATGATCGGGTTGAGGTTGTTGATTCTCAATGAATATATCTCATAAATGTCTAGGACCTGGTGTGTGCTATAGGTTGTACACGAAAGTTGATTATCAGTCTATGGACCTAAATCAAGAGTCGGAGATTCGGAGAGTTCATCTTGGTGTAGCAGTTCTGAGGATCCTTGCTTTAGGAGTGAAAGATGTGCTAGGTTTTGATTTTGTGGATGCTCCAAGTCCTAGCTCCATAGATATGGCAATCAAAAATCTAATTCAATTACGAGCCATTGAACTCAACTATGATGTTCATGATTTAACTTCTGAAGGTTGGTGCTTGGTAAGAATGGGAATTGAACCTAGGCTGGGTAAACTTATTCTTGGTTGTTTCAAACATGGTTTGGGTAAGGAAGGTATCATCCTTGCTACTGTGATGGCCAATGCTAGTAGCATCTTTTGCAGAGTTGGCAGTGAATTTGATAAACAAAGATTTGATGGTCTTAAAGTGCAATTTTGCCATTGTGATGGTGACCTCTTTACTCTTCTCTCTGTGTACAAGGAATGGGAAGCTTTGCCTCGAGAAAGGAAGAACAAATGGTGTTGGGAAAACAATATCAATGCCAAATCCATGAGGAGGTGCCAAGACACAATTTTGGAGTTAGAAACTTTCCTTGAGCATTAACATGACATTGTTACTCCGAGTTACTGGCGTTGGGACACTTGTATGCCTTCTAATCATGATAAGAATTTGAAAAGGGTAATACTGTCCTCACCTGCTGAGAATGTAGCCATGTACTCCGGCTGCTTCATTGAAGTGAATGTTGACAATAATGAAATCCACTTATATGCCTCTTCAAATTATATGGATATAGCCCTTGGGTTGGTTAATGATGTTCTAGAATAAGAGAGAAAGTGGTTATGCACTGAATGTATGGATAAGTTTTTGAATCATAGTTTTGGTTTCTCTCCACCTGTAGCTTTGTTTGGGTCTAGTGCTGAGATAAAACATTTGGAACTTGAGAAACATTCCTTGAGTGTTGATGTGTGTCATCCAAACGTAAATGAAATTGATGACAAGGAGCTCTTGATGTTTTTTTGAGAAGAATACCTCTGGTTGCATCTGTGCTGTGCACAAATTCACAGGCAATATGAGGGATGAAGATAGGGATAAGTGGGGCAGGATAACATTTATGTCCCCAAATGTTGTCAAAAGAGCTGCTAAGCTAGATGGACATGAGTTTTGTGGCTCATCCTTAAAAGTTGTTCCTTCACAGTTGGGAGGGGATAAAATTAAAAGTTGTTCCTTAAAAGTTGTAACCCACAAACTTTTGGGTCTATTTTATCTATGGCTGCATCAAGGGTTGAGTTGAAATTGGGAAGGTGCTTGCATGGGCAGATTTTAAGAGCTACTTTTTACTTGGATGCACATGTTGAAACATCATTGATTGTAATGTACTTAAAAGGTGGGAAAATTGACATTGCATTTAGAATGTTTGAAATTTGGAGTGAAGCCATCTCCTGGCACTATGGCCAATGTAATCACAACTTGTGCATAGTTGAATTTCTTTGGGTGTCCAGAGATCTAAGCCTTCAACTCCAAAACATGGTCCGTATATCTTTTATTTTAGCTTTGACACTGTAATCAATAATCTAGCTAATTTATAACCAACTAGTTGCATTCCAAACCCTAGTAGTAGTAACTAATTAACAAACTAACTAACAATCTATAACCAACTAGTTTTCATAAGAACAAATTACAATGGGAACATAAACATGTTTCAGACAGAAGTGAGCACAAAGAGCATGTACATGGAAACACAAAGTTACAATGAAGACATGAAGCTTACCTCGAACCCAACACCGACAATGGCAGCGAGACTCAGCTATTCAATGGTAGCGACAATGGGTCTCAGAAACCAAAAAAGGTACTTAGGTTAACCAAAGGTTCCAGAAACAGCCCTAGCTATTCAATAGAACAACACAGGTAGACGAAACGAAGCATACCTATCACGGTCTTCAGCACAATGGAGAGCAACAACCTTTGATGTTAACGGAGAAGAAGAGAGCGAGAGAGAATACACGGAGAAGAAGAGAACGTGAGCAAAATAGGCCGCGTCAAATATAATTTCAACATCGGTTTTGAATAAAAAATTGATGTTAACAAATTGATGTTAACGTTAACATCGGTTTTATTCAAAAAAACCGGTGTTAACGGATCATACGTTAGCATTGGTTTTGTAGAAAACCAATGTTAACGATACACATTATTTACAATTATGCCACCACATTTATGTTAACATCGGTTTTGTCAAAAACCGATGTTAATCTGTCGATGTTAAAACTGCTTTTTGTAGTAGTGAACCATCCCAATAGATGCAGCCTGAATAGGGTTATCTTGCCCAAGAGAAAGTGAAATTGCCTGAAATGGACTTAGTTAGACCCTAATTGGTGATCTTACTAGAATTGCACTTGGCTGAATCACATTAAGTTGAATTGAACTGTGAAACTCTTGTTGTGGAAGCTTGCTGGACTTCATAACTTTGCCCCACACCCTAATTCGACTGTACATTCCATCCCTAGGTAAATGATGTTGTTGAACTCCCATACGATCTTGATAATCCATTGTCAAACTCCTTCACATTATGATACTCATTATGGACCATAGGCTTTTCAATATTGACAAGTTGTTCAAACACCTAGTACATAATATCATCTATCCCTAAATCAATTTGTTGCCTAATGAATGACATAGTCATTATAGTAGACCCCTTTATTCCTACCTTCATGGCATCGACTGGTAGCAAAAACAACAAGCAAACTAGACACACTTGACACCGGGGTTGATTGTATTGCCAACATCATGGATGCATGCACATTGAGTGTGATGGATTCGATGGTTTTTCTATTGCACACCTTTTTCCAAGTTGGTTCCATATATCTTGTGGGGCGTTTGGCAGGGTAAAAACTTTTAGTTTCTTGGGAATCTTTGGTTGAGAATCCTAGTTTCCCATGTTTGATATCTATTTTAAAAAAATAATAGTCCTCAGAAACAATGTTTCTCAAGAATGTTTTTTAACTGGTTTCCCATGAAAACTTTCCCATGTGGGGAGGTAGGAATCTTACTTTCCCAAGTTAATTTTTCTTTTAGTATAGTAAAAATATGTCTTCTTACTTTTATTAAATTAAGATAACTAGTAATAATATTGGGTAACTCTTTGATTCGCAAGAAAATTATCTAAATATTCACAATGGCCAACCAAACAAATTTTATTCATTCTCAGGAAACATCATTCCTAGGAGTCATAATTTTTAGGTATGAAACAAACTTCTCCACTACCAAAAGCTCCCTTGTAGTTTTACCAAAGCGCAAATGCATAGGCCAATTTGACCAAAACCTTTATTTTGAATTTGGCAATCAATTCACCTACTAAGGTTCCACTGGACGTGCCAATTCTATTGTCGCGTGAAAATCAACCAATTGAGTTGATTAACTACTTCAACATGATTCCAAAATAGATTCAAGTGATTGGTATTGAGGAGGGAAATATGCTCCTCAATAATGAGTTCCTAAGTTACTTCCAAAAATGCTTAATGTAGATGAAATGGAAAAAAAAAATTGAAAAAAGCAATAAAACAATAAGTGAAATAAAAAAATGCATAAAAATAAGATAATTTGATTTCAATTTAAGTCAAAAGTCATTTTTGAATTCCTACATAACAAGTATTTATAGGAAAAATTATCTACAACAACCTTCAACCTACCGAATCATAACTTGGAGGTTTAAGTCCATGATATTAACGAGAGTCTAGTTTAATTGACAGAGCAGAATGAATGAATGAGGTAAATTCCTTAGTACCGTGTTCAAGTACTATGAATAAAAAAAAAAGTACATGACCTTCATTGTTTTTCAAATCCCTTGTTTTTCAGCCTCTATTTCAACTGTCATGTTCATGCTTTCCTTGACCTGGTCTCCATTGTTTCCGCAGCCTTTAATTAAAAATAAATAGATTTAATTCATTTTCAAGGCCTCCGAAATAATAAACGGATTTCATAACAATTCCTGCCCCCAATTGCTATCCCTTTCCTTGGGCTTCAATCATCTTCTATTATTAGTTACCGAAAATTTAAATTTCGGTTGCCAACAAGGTCATTGATAATCCATGTTTAAATCCAAATACAATTGTGTTTTCCTTTTTCAATTATAGTAGTAAATTGTTTATCTTTCTTCATTGAAAAAAAGGTAAATTGTTATTACCTTCAGCAATAACAAATTTGCTTGTAGTGACAGTTACAAACTCATAAAGAAGAATAGTGCTTTCATGAATTTAATTACCTTTTAAGCCGAAAGCCAACATTTCTCTCAAATTAGGAAGTATAGCTTGCTTCCGGTGCTATCACTACGTTTAAGATTTGAGATTTCCAATTACCTCTGGCCTAATATATAGAAAATTTTTTCTTTTCTTTTAATATCTTGGAATAGTCCCAATTTTTTTGTGGCACATGCTTGTCGTGAGATTTGAGTTTGAATAACTTCATTAGACGAAATTACAATTCAGATTATAGCTCTTACCATCTAACCGTATGTTCTTAATTTTCTGCTGTCACATCGGATTAATTTTGAGACTAAACTTATCCTTCTCCTTCGTAGACGTAACCTATGAAACTTCATCCACTTGCTAATTAAGGAACAATGAATGCGACTTTTAATCAACACATGATTCTATTTTTTCTCTGCCTCATACTCTAAGCTAAATTTAATTCGCTGATTGATACTGTTTACCATAACGTTCATACACACGCAAACTCAAAAACTGATGAAATAATAAACTCATCTCATAGCATTAATTAATACCTTTGCAAAAGATTCCTATTTTCAAACAGTAAATTAAATACATAATCATATAGAGATGGAGTAATCAAATTCACATCATCATACCTGCCTTAATTTCACACACAAAAGATATTTCTCATGACATCAAGAAACCATAGCAGATATAATTAACCACATCACCAATATAATTTATCCAAGCTATATTATAAATTATTAATCAAACTTGGTATTGCTCCAGCTGAACATCCTTAGCTGTCAATGGAACATACTCTCCTCTATACCCTTCAAGATGATCTGCCAAAGCCGATTTGTCAATATTCTCATGGTGATAGGACTTGCAAACAAAGTAGAGCACAGTTTGAAGAACAAGCCCAAAGAGGAACAAACAAGACAAGAGCAAGAAACAGAGAACCCCATATGCTGTTTTGTCCACAGAACTCACCCTCCATCCATCAACCACCATCACCTTGAACAAAACCCTAATGGAAACAAAAGAAGCCACAAGGGTGAAAAAGACGAATATGGATAAAACCATCTTCCCCTTTATCAACTCCTTGCTCTTGGCCATGGCTCGAATCCCCCACGAGTCCTCCAACACGGTCACAACACTTGCTAGCTGCCACACCACGGTGAGGTACACAAACCCAATGAAGTACAAAACCGTTATCAAAACCAAAACCACAACCCCACCACTACTTATCCCTATTGTGACTATTGACAAGAACATAACCAACATGGTCACGATATTGTAAATGAAAAAAGCAGCAAAGGCACATAGAAAGGTCAACATTAACCTTTTCCACACCTTAGGGACAACACTCATGACCCTCTTGAATGTCACTTCTTTTGCGGTGTAGATTGATGCGATGGTGTAGACTACTGCCGAGGTAGAAAGGAGAGAGAATATGAGAAGAAGAGTGAAGTATGCGATTTTGAAGAGCACAAGAGTGATCAATTCAGAAGAGATCATGCGGTCAAGCTTGTTGTATTGGGGTGTGTTACGCCTTGTTTCGTCCATGACTATTTCGTTGATGAGGATCTTCCTGAAAAGGAGGTTGGAGATTTCCATGTGGATTAGGAAGATGAAGGAGAGAGGCAGGATTAGTGTTGAGGTGATTTGGGTGAAGATTTTCCTCCATGAAAGTATGATCTTAGAGGCTTCTTTGTATATGTCAAAGAACCCAAGAAATTGCATCTCTTCTTGTTCTCTGTCCATGATGGCCTCTGAAAAATTTGTTTCTCTCTATTGAGGTTTTGGTTTGGAAAATTGTTGAGGTGGTTGGTTCGGTGAAGATGAGCAACGAGGAGGTTGTGTTGGAAAGAGGATCAATGAATGTGTCAAAGGTTTATAGCAAATAAAATATGACTTCGGACTTGAATGCAACACATTGCCCTTAGTTTTCAAATGAATTGCCTTTGTTGAAAAGTCAAATCACTACTTTTTCTTTCCTCTTGGCTCATAAATAATGACTAATATATATCTTACCATTTCTACAACAAATTAAGAGCATGTCATTGATTTTAGTAGAATTAGATTTAGAATCATTAAATAACATCTTGAATTTGGAGTTTGTAGATAGAAAAATAATGTAATTGTAAGAGGAGATCTAATTAAAATAATATGTTAGGTTCTCCTATTAAAATAATTGACAGGATATTTCAAACTAATGTGGCAACGAAAAAGAAAATTCTTTGATTTAATTTTGTGCCTAAATGCGTATTTTTTTAAAAATAATAATGCAAATGACTATATTTAATTTTTATCAATATTAATAAAAAAATATTTAACAATAGATTCAGATTCTCTATGAGACTCTGGCATTCTGACCATATTCAGTCTCTCTGTCTTTCTATTCCTTTGTTTTTCTTATTCTAATTTTAATTTATTTTTCTTCTATTTTCTCCGTTCTATATTTTGTTGTTGGAGTGGCAGGAGAAGATTCATATACTTCATCATTAATTGTTAAAAAATAACATTATTTTATCTAAAATATTAGTTATGAAACTCTTTTACCATTACTCTTTTTCTAGATTATACCGCTTTTGTTTTTTTGCTTAGTTAGGTCATATGTTCGTGAAAATCCTGGGCGGAAGCCATAAAGATAGGTATTTGGCAAGATTTGATTGAATTAATTTCCTTTCTTAACTAAAATTTAATATTTTTTTTTCTAATACTAATTTAAGTTCGAGTTAGGTAGTAATATGACTTTGGAGTCATGTGCAACTCCGTAGCATAAGAAAAGGAAAGGGAATACTCCTTAAAGGCTAATGCGTTTCTTTCAATAAAAAAGAAAAAGAAAAAGAAAAGATGTAATAGACAAAATGGTAAGAGAAGATGAATATGTAAAATATATCAAAATATATACTTAAATTTGCCTTTATTAATCCTTTTAAAATAAAATTTAAATGTCCTCAAATTAATATTATTTATGTGACTTGACTTATAAGCATACAAATTTGAGATTTTATATATCCTTCCTGTTTTTTTTTAATTGTTTCCTCTATGAGATCTACTAGGAGAGTTTCTTTAAATAAAAAAAAATCAATTTTTCTATCAATAACTTAGCTTAATTTAAAAAACCACCAAAATCGACCTACTAGTAGAAATTGTCAAATTAGAATATCTTATATAAAGTCCTAGATTCAAACTTTATTATCAATACTATATTAAAAATAATATCTCCAACTTAATTTACTTGATCGTTTAAGTTTCTTTTACAATATTTCATCGAGGAGATAAAAAATAGCATTAAAACTAGGTGATAAAAAAAGACAAATTATTCATCTAAAATTTGGTGATAACATATTTTTTTAATTATTATAATATTAGATTAAAATATTTATCAATTTTAATGTTAAATAATTCATGTCAAAGAAATCAACTGAACACATTTATATTCCGTATCTAAAATATATATGCCGCATATCAATTTCCATCATAAGTCAACTTTAGTGGAAAATTAGTCGGTAACTCGTGCGTACACACGGGTCTTTGTCTAAATGATTTTTGATAAAAGAATAAAAAGAAAGAGATTGTAAAAAGATAAAAGAACTAACATTCATATCAAATAGTTCTAAATAGTAGAGTTGATAAGTTGTCAAATTGTTTGAGTCACTTGATTAACCAAACTTCAAAGGTTAATGTTCATGTGAATTTAAAACCTGTGCATACATATGAGTCACTCGATGGAAGAATAAAAAGAAAGAGATTGTAAAAGGATAAAAGAACTAACATTCATATTAAATAGTTCTAAATAATAGAGTTGATCAATTGTCAAATTGTTTGAGTCACTTGATTAATCAAACTTCAAAGGTTGATGTTCATGTGAATTTGAAACCCGTGCATACGTATGAGTCACTTGATTAAGAGACTTCAAAGGTTGATGTTTATGCGAATTTAAAACCTGTGTATACGCATGGATCACAAAATTAACAAACTATATTAAGATGAATCTCATAAGGCTTAAACATAATAAACAAAATAAATGTTTAAAACTAAAAGGGTTAAAAAGTAAAAAAAAAATGTAATTAAATTGAGAATTGTAATTTCAAATAAGTAAAATAGTTTTTTTTATAAATATATGACAGCATGTCAATTATAATATAAATTACTCCATATTTACATTTGTCAGGTCACTTAACAATTGTTAATTTACATTTAAATACTTGAATTTGAAGCACCTCAACAGTGACCACACTATTTCCTCTAATTACATGCAATAATAGAGAAAAATTAGCAATTTCAAATCCATGTTCATGTTCTATTAACTGCACTTCAACTTAAATTCAAAAGACAATGCAAAAGAATAGAACTTACCACCATTTCTATGGGATTTTTCTCATTGTCATTCACTTCACCACAAAAAAAAAATTCAAGTGAAAAATGAGAGGAACGCTAATGTTTTAAAATCCCGTGATTATTTTGACCTACTCATGGTGGAGAAAAGGGATCAGAGAAGCGAACAAAAAAAATATGATAATAGCATGACTGTAATTGTAAAGAAGAAAATAAAAGACAAATTAATAAGAATGAAGAAAGAAGACATAAATCCATAACACAATAGTATGAAATTTGAAGTTGAAGTACCTCTTAAATAGCTTGAACCTTCCATAAAAAAAATTAAAATAATAATAATAAACATGCATAAAACAAAGTACAATGAAAGAACCTTGCAAGCAAGAAAATCAGAAAGTGGAAGAAAAGGAAAAAATCAGTAAGGAAGAAAAAACATGAAACAAACAATAATAACTAAATAATAATGATAATAATAATAATGATGATAATAGTAATAATGATAATAATGATAATAATAATAATAATAATAACAAAATTAATTAATTAATTAATTAAATAAAAAAAGAGAAAGTAAAGAAAATTTCTAATTTTCATTGCACCACTGACGTGATTTGTTTCCCGTGTGAATCTCAGCATTAAAGTTGGTATAGGAAACATCAATTATGGACTAAGGAACCACAATAATAAATGTTAGAAATCAAATACTTTTAATATATGTAGCTTCGTGAGTTTGGATGAAGTTCACATAGTCACTTTGGTTGTACATCCACTCAACAAAGCAACAATTTATTCTCTTCCCTAATCCTTTTTATTTATTCTCTAATTAGAAAATAAACTAAAAAACTATAGAAGAATAGAGCTTACATAATAATAATAATAATAATAATAATAATAATAATAATAATAATAATAATAATAATAATAATAATAATAATAATAATAATAATAATAATAATAATAATAATAATAATAATAATAATAATAATAATAATAATAATAATAATAATAATAATAATAATAATAATAATAATAATAATAATAATAATAATAATAATAATAATAATAATAATAATAATAATAATAATAATAATAATAATAATAATAACAACAACAAAAATAATATTAATATTATTAGTATATATGAATAAGATAATATTAATAAATAAAACTAAGTTGTATTAATATAAATAACTTATTTAGTAGTAATAAATATATGCATTTATAAAAAATTAGTCATTAATAAAATTGATTAATATTTTATACTAATGCAATGTTATGGTGACTAAAAAACTAAAAAAATCAAAGCATCTCTATTTTTAAAATTATTGTATAAAATAGATTAAAAAAACAAAAACACAATCAAACACGTCTTGAAATTGCCTTTTTAAAAAATGGATGTAAAATCATTTTGAAAGTGAGGTAAAATTAATGTAACTCAATTTTGGTCAAATTTGCTTTGTATTTAAATTTTAATTTGTAACTATTTTGAGAAATAGATTGACAATAATCAATTGAATTTGTGAAGATTTTAAATAGAAAATTAAATTTTAGAATTCTAGATAGAAAAACACCACAAAACTAAATCTGCTTAATTTTAAAAATAGGTGAACTTAGTTAAATAATGGGTGCGTTCGCATAGGTTGAGTTCGTTGTTATGTCATTTATTGATTTTTAGTGGCTTTTTGTTTGTTACTTTTCATATACATTTCCGTTTAAAGACATTTTTTTTATTTAATTACTATTATTATATTATTTTTATGTTGAAAACTTTCATAAAATTTAATTTACATTCATCTTAAAACATAATTGACTAAATTTTTCTCTTGTAAATATTACTCTTTTTTATTATAGAACTTTGTAACCCCGCTCTATCTTAATATTTACTATTGAATAAACAAATTAATTAACGAAATCTTTTATTTAATTAGATGTTTTAAATTTAAATACATAAAAATACAATTCTATTAAAAACTTGGAATAAGAATTATGCGTGTAAGCTTGGCTCAAGGAAAACGTGCATAAGGTTAATAGAAATTTGGGAAGGCTTAGATGTTCAACAATGGTGCCATAGAAATGAGAAGTGGATGCTAGTATACCTACCATGATGCAGTTGATGTACTTTGCTGAGGATTTCCTTTTCATTTCTTGTGGTGTATAAATTATTTACTCCCACTTTCAAAAGATCTGCTGACCAGAATGTTGTATTTTGTGTTTAACATTTTTGCTGATACTAACATTGGCCTATCTATTGCTTCCTTCTTGGCTCACTGAATCATACATTGAATCACATACTCTATTCTCGATCTATGTAACATTTGCTATGAAATGATCAGCACTCGAAGGTGTAAAGTTTGTACCATAATGAAATACAAACTTCAAAATACATTTTCTTTTTGCTACAATTTTATAAATGGGTAACTTGAACATACTGCAGAATCTATAATGCTAGTATGCTGAAATAATTGTTTATTTGATTCAATATATACCACATTTTAAACAAATTAGTGAACTATTGTGCATGCACAGCTTTTAACATCATGTGGTTACATTTAAATCTCCAGCTATGGACAATGAAATTGTGAATTGTATTGATGTGGAATCTGCAAACCAATGTATCCAAACTCCATGTGATTGCCAGCACAAATATATTTTTTTGTTTAAAGTGATTGTTGTTGTTGGCATGCCAAGAACCATTGCTGCATGTCCTTCCCCATTGGTGCAGCCGGATATTATGAGAGTGAATTATTTCTTGACGGAATTCTTACAGAAGCACAGCTTTGAGTGAAAATTGTTGAACATCAATCAGACCACCCTCCATTAGTCCTGTACCCATTAGTCCTGCAGGTACAGGTGATCCCTGGAAACTTGTCACTGAACTTTTTCCAGATGACATGCCTGTAAAGAGAACACAATAAAAATTAAGACCACATGGAGTGCATTGTTCTCATGAATTTGAATCCCTCCTTACATAGTAGGCAACTCTATACCAAAAACATTTGATGATGAAATACCATAAAAGACAATCATGTTGATTGATTAATAATATAAAAGGAATTTGTAGACCATAAAATAGAAAACTGTTACGAATGCAGTTCCACAATCACCATTAACAGAGGCACAAGCAGAGCAACCATCAACAGAAAGGAATCAGAGGCAGAGAACTAAACCAAAGTACCTGAAGGACTTTATTGTCTAAAGGGGAAAGGAAGCTGACGTGGCATAGAGTGGTCCAAAAGGGAATTATCCCACGAGCCTTGTAATTCTGTTAGAATAGAATCTTCGTGAATCCTTTTCGGTTAGGCCCTAGCATCAGAATTTATCAATTCTGTTAGTAACAATTCAGAGAACATACTATATAAAGCAATTACTATGTAATCAAAAAAGGGCAGAATGAATAAAACTCATCTTCTTCATCTTGTTTCTGGAGAGTCCTAGCTCTCGAATTCTAGGAATTGCAGAAAAGGGGAATTCGGCCATAACAACTTTGGTGCTTTCATTGAGAGGTTGTCCATGGCCGAATCCACTCGATCTAAGTCCAACATGGAACGAATCGAGGAAGCCATTGCCAAATTAGCCACTAACCACCTCAACGTTTCAAATAAACTCGACGATCTTCTTAATCGAGTCTCCGCCATTGAAGCCAACCAACACAATACTCCTTCTCACTCATCTTCCTCCGCTAACCCAACACCCCCTCACAACCCAAATCCCTTACCTCGCATGAAACTGGACGTCCCCCGTTTTGATGGGACAGATCCCTCCGGCTGGATGTTCAAAATAAGCCAGTTCTTTGCTTATCACGCAACTCCTGAACCAGATCGACTCACCGTTGTTGCTTTCGCCATGGAGGGCCCTGCCCTCGCATGGTTCCAATGGATGTCACGGAGTGGGCAAATTTCTTCGTGGCTGGGATTCTTGCAAGCTCTTGAAGGCCGATTTGCGACGTCCCAGTATGAAGACCCCACAGGGCTCTTCTCGAAGCTTACTCAAACCGGTACAGTCGCGACGTACTTGTCTCAATTCGAGACCCTTGCCAACAGAACCATAGCGCTTCCAAACTCTTTTCTGCTCAGCTGCTTTGTCTCCGGTCTAATACCAGAGATACGTCGTGAGGTGCAGGTTGCACAACCCCTCACTCTCACACATGCCGCGGCCTTGGCTCGTCTACACGAGGAAAAGCTAGCAGACCAGCACCACGTGAACCGCGGTAGGTTTGGCCCACCAGCGCCACCACGGTCGTCGCTCACCGTGTCTCCATCAATGGTTCCTGCTCTCCTGCCGCCACCAGCTAAACCTCCCCCTCCGCCACTTAAACGCTTGTCACCGGAAGAAATGGCGATGCGTCGCGAAAAAGGGGCTGTGCTTCAACTGCGATGAGAGTTCTCGTGAGGGCACAGGTGCTCCTCCAAGTTCTTCCTTCTCATCGCTGAAGCAGATGACGCGGCCGTAAACCCCAATCCTATGGAAGAAGAAGAAGCCACTAATAGTGACCCTGACCCGCTCCAGGCCCAAATCAGCTTCTACGCCCTATCGGGTCAATTAGCCCCAGAAACCTTGCGAATGGTGGGCCGGGTCGCTAACCAACCCGTGGTTGTGTTGATCGACGGCGGGAGCATGCACAATTTCGTGCAAACCCATCTCATCCGTCCATTGGGCCTCACGGCACAAGCCACGCAACCTCTCCGCGTGGTGGTCGGAAATGGCAACGAGGTCCTCTGTCAGCAGCTATGCACGGGGGTCACAGTCACAATTCAGAACCAGGACTTCACCATGGACCTTCACGCATTACCCTTGTGCGATGTCGACATTGTTCTCGGCGTCCAGTGGCTTAAGTCTTTGGGTTCGGTCTTGACAGATTACAACGACCTCACCATGAAATTCATTTCCGACGGACACATAGTGGAGTTAAAAGGAGACACTGATGATACCTTGCAAGAAATAACACCGCCACAACTCCGCCGTATCGTTCGAACCGCAAGTGCCAGTGCCTATTTTCATATCAGCCTAATCCCACCTGAGCTTCCTTCAACCCAAACACTACCCAGAGATTGATGCCTTGCTTACTACCTTCATCACTCTCTTTCAGACCCCTACGTCGCTACCCCCTTCGCGCCCCACTAACCATTCCATCCACCTCCTTCCCCAATCAGAACCTGTGAATGTAAGACCCTATAGATATCCTTACTTTCAGAAATGCGAGATTGAGGCCCAAGTCGAGACCATGCTTCAACAAGGGATAATCAGACCCAGCACGAGCCCTTTTTCTTCTCCGGTTCTGCTCGTGAAGAAACGTGATGGGTCCTGGCGTTTCTGTGTTGATTACAGGGCGCTGAATGCCATCACCGTGAAGGACAGGTTTCCGATACCGACAATTGATGAGCTACTAGATGAATTAGGCGGTGCATGTTGGTTCTCGAAGCTAGACCTATTGCAAGGGTATCATCAGATCCGGATGAAGGAGGAAGATGTTGCCAAGACCGCTTTCAGGACCCACAACGGTCACTTTGAATTTCGTGTGATGCCCTTCGGGCTCTGCAACGCACCTTCATCGTTCCAGGCAACGATGAACAGTACATTTGGGCCACACCTACGCAAATTCATCATCGTGTTCTTTGATGATATTTTAATCTATAGCAGAACCTTTCAGGAGCACGTGAGTCACTTGGAACAAGCTTTCCAGATCCTCCTCGCCGGAAAATTCTTCCTCAAATTATCCAAGTGTACTTTCGCTCAGCAGCAGGTGGAGTACTTGGGCCACGTGGTCTCTTAGTCTGGGGTTCAACCAGTCTCGACGAAGGTCGATGCTATTCAGCAATGGCCGACACCATCATCGACCAAGGCCTTAAGGGGCTTCCTTGGGTTATCCGACTTCTATCGCCGGTTTATAAAGGGGTATGCTTCAATTGCAGCACCCCTCACTCAGCTTTTGGCCAAAGACAAGTTCCGATGGTCACAGGAAGCTCAAACAGCTTTTGAAAGACTCAAGACTGTCATCTGCAACGCCCCAGTCTTACGGCTGCCGGATTTCTCTCGGCCTTTTGTGGTGGAGACGGATGCATCGGGAATCGGGATGGGGGCCATTCTTTCTCAGGGAATCATCCCATTGCCTTTTTCAGTAAAGCTTTTTGCCCCAAGTTGCTCTGTGCTTCGACTTACGTCCGTGAGCTCGCCGCCATAACATCTGCTATGAAGAAGTGGCGCCAGTACCTACTGGGCCACCAATTCATCATACTCACTAACCATCGGAGTTTAAAGGAACTAATGTCCCAAGTGGTTCAAACTCCCGAACAGCAACTCTACTTGGCGCGATTATTAGGATACGATTATAAAATTCAGTATCGCTCCGGCAAGGCCAATGCGGCGGCAGATGCCCTATCTCGCATTCCAGACACAACCCCAGGACAATTACTTCTGCTAACAACACCAAATTTCGTGTTTTTGCAGGAACTTCAGACCCAACTTCACCAGCACCCAGACTTCATTGCTCTTCGAGCCTCAATTAACCAAGAACCTGAGAAACACCCTGATAGCATCATTGTTCAGGATTGGATCATGCAAAAGGGGCGAATCTGGCTTCCAAGGTCACTCAGTCTCATTGAACCCCTCCTTCATGAATTTCACTCAACCCCAACAGGGGGCCATATGGGTATCACAAAAACACTGGCGCGCCTTAGTGACAACTTCACATGGACAGGGATGAAAGATGATGTTTGTAAGTTTGTTCTAGCTTGCAAGGATTGTCAACAAACTAAGAATGACCATAGGAAGTCACCGGGATTACTTTGTCCCTTATCTGTGCCGGTACGACCGTCAGAAGACTTATCGTTGGATTTTATCGGAGGATTATCGGCATTCAAGGGTCACACAGTGGTGCTCGTGGTTGTGGACAGGTTCTCGAAGGGAATCCACCTGGGTTCACTTCCTTCCCATCACACCGCGTTCAATGTTGCCCATCTCTTCATGGAAATCATAGGGAAGCTCCATGGGATGCCTCACAGTCTTGTTTTTGATCGTGACCCGTTGTTTCTAAGCCGATTCTGGCAAGAGCTGTTCAGATTAAGTGGCACGAAACTCCGTATGAGCTCGTCCTATCACCCCCAGTCTGATGGGCAGACTGAGGTGATGAACAGGGTGGTGGAGCAGTATCTCAGAGCGTTTGTTCACTCTCGACCGACGACGTGGGGAAGGTACCTTATGTGGGCTGAATGGTCTTACAACACGTCCATTCATTCCGGAACGCAGATGACTCCATATGAGGCGACTTTCGGCAAACCACCTCCGTCCTTTCCTCAATACATCACAGGGAGCTCGAGCGTGGATGCAGTAGACGATTTCCTAAGTAATCGTGAGGAATTATTTGAGAAACTTCGAAGGAAGCTCCTCAAGGCACAAGATAATATGAAGCGCTTTGCTGATCGAAACAGACGTGATGTTGAGTTTGAAGTAGATGATTGGGTATTTGTTAAACTCAGACCACGACGCCAAGTGTCAGTAACGGGCAATTCCCACCCTAAGTTGACCAAGAGATTCTTTGGTCCTTTCCAGATTACTCAGAAAGTGGGCCCAGTAGCGTATCAACTTCGACTTCCCTCGTACTCGCGCATACACCCAGTTTTCCACTGTTCTCTGCTCAAACCATGTCATGATCCCTCAGATACCGGAGACACTGTGGAGTTACCCCCATCGTCGATTGGCAATGATCCCCTCATCACACCACTTGTGATTCTCAACACCAAATGGGACTCAACAGGGGGCACTCCTAACTTAAAGGTTTTGGTTCAATGGGCAGGCCTTCACCCAGATGATGCTACATGGGAATCGTGGGAAGAACTCAAAGCAGAATACCACCTTGAGGACAAGGTGCTTTTCGAAGCACAGGGGAATGTTACGAATGCAGTTCCACAATCACCATTAACAGAGGCACAAGCAGAGCAACCATCAACAGAAAGGAATCAGAGGCAAAGAACTAAACCAAAGTACCTGAAGGACTTTATTGTCTAAAGGGGAAAGGAAGCTGACGTGGCATAGAGTGGTCCAGAAGGGAATTATCCCACGAGCCTTGTAATTCTGTTAGAATAGAATCTTCGTGAATCCTTTTCGGTTAGGCCCTAGCATCAGAATTTATCAATTCTGTTAGTAACAATTCAAAGAACATACTATATAAAGCAATTACTATGTAATCAAAAAAGGGCAGAATGAATAAAACTCATCTTCTTCATCTTGTTTCTGGAGAGTCCTAGCTCTCGAATTCTAGGAATTGCAGAAAAGGGGAATTCGGCCGTAACAAAAACCGTTACAGTATTCTCAAATACAGATGAAACAAAATCAGATAATTGGAAATAGAGCTTTCTCAGCATATCAATGGCCGTATGCTACATTTGGAGTGTTCCCTGCTGTTCACAATATCCCATAGAAGTATTTATAAAACAAACAAAAAGAGGAGACCCATGATGCAGAGAAGAAAGCATATACACCCATACCTCTCAAATATACCAATAAGAAATAAGAAAATATATCCAAAAATATCATCTTGACATTTGATCAAACACATAACCTGCAACCAATAAATGTCCTAATGAACATGATCAGAAAATGTGAATTATCAATCTGAATGATTTTAATTAATCAAAAATGGGAAAAAAAAGTTATCCTAAAATGCTAATTAGAAACCTGCAACCTATGTATATTACCTATGATGAGCTTGCCAATTTGAAAATTTGCGAGCAATTTCCTTGGTTTGTCAGAATCTAGGATCCCTTTCGAGTGATGTTCCAGAATACCTTTAGCCAGATTGATACCATACCTGCAGCCCGTAACATGCCTAGAGTATTGACCAGTTTTTTTCCCTCCACCCTGTGCTATAAAAATAATCAGGTAAACATAAGCTCATCAAACACGCGATTGTGACCAAAAACTTTGCCCAAATCCACACACTTAATCCAATTTCCATAGAACATTGCATCATAAATAGTGCATGCACGACAATCATATAGAGTATGCAAACCTAGGCTTTTTGGTCCCTCAATCCCTAACAACAAAAATTAACTTAAAATCACAATGAATTAAGAAAAGACTTAACCAACATCGAGAAGCTCATTAACCGTTCGTAGAATCAATTGTGTCCGAAATCCAAGTGGACGCATTGCGTCCAGGGCAGCATCCATGCGCGTGATACCCTGCATCTTGTTCTGCAGACAAAATAAAACACCATTAAGGAAGGGAAAAATGTTAGAAAACTCCCAAATACGTTAAAACAAAACAAAAACAAAAACTTGGCAAACATAATATGATAAAAATGCAAAAATATTCACAAAAAGTTCAATGAATGAGGAAGAAACTCAAGAGGGTAACAAAATAGGGGGGAGAAAGTGCACGAAAGTGTGAAATGAATGAATTAAAAACTGTTTTAGTGCTTTAAGAAAAAGAAGACGTGTTGCTGTTTTGGAAAAAAAGCAAAACATGTGTTGCTGTTGAAAAAAAAGCAAAACACATATTCAAAATAGGTGAGCAAGTGAAGTCTGGAAAATCAGACACATGTAAGAAGCAAGAGAGTGAGAAATGAAAGGGCTAAAAGACCAAAAAATCAAGGAAATGAATAACTGTCACAATCTTAGACAGGAGTATTTTAGGAATTTTCTGAAGATTCTCTTTTATTAAGAGTATATAGATAAGAGAAATAAAGGTTAAAATGGCAAATCCGTAATATTGGGTGTAAATGAATGGTTTTTGGGAAAAGGCAAAAACAAAGATTTTGTTCATTAAAAGGACGGCGAAGACCAACCCAACAAGTCGTTCACGTCGAGGCAAAGACTATGAAATATTTAAATAATTAAATAAATAAAATAAAAGGGTTCAACCATTCAAGTCAATTTTTCGGCCATCGTCTATTATACCTCGACACGCTTTCTTGTTTCTATCCTTTCTTCTCCGAAATTTCTCAATCTTAGACTAACTCTCAATTTGTATTTAAAACTGAAATTTCTCAATTTAAGAGATTAAACGTGAATACCTTAATATTATAAATATTCATATAAAAATTCTCATTTTATTCTTTTTCTTTTTTATGGTATGAGGCCCGTGCATAACACGGGTTGCTATGTGTTTTTTTTTTTACGTTATTTAACTATTATTTTTATGTAAGTATTTAAGTTTTTGGTTCTAATTTATTTTTTATATTTAATTTAGTTATTTAATTTCTTAGGTTTAATTTGTTAATATAATTTTTAAAATTGATTCAATTTAGTTTTAGGGTCTAAATTGAATCAATAATATCAAAAAATCACATTTTAATTGAATCAATAATATCAAGAAATCACATTTTATGATAGTTTAAAACAGTAATTAAGTGATTTAAACAGCCTCAAAATATATCAAATGGAATCGGTTTTAAAAATAAAGGAACAAATAAAACTAAAAAAAAACTAATATACCCAATTAAAAGCCTAAATAATAAATTAAAGTATCAATAAACTACTTTAACCAATATCCTTTTATAATGTTTTAGTATTTTTTTACACAGTCAAGTTTGTTATTATTTGGAATATTTATACCATCGATCTTTTTATTAGCTGAATAAAGAAAAAAATGTAAAAAGTCGCTGAAGCATTTACACATGTATTTCCCCAGAAAAAATTATTTAGACTAATGAATAAATTATAAAAACCATACAACAATGTAACAATTATATTAGGTGTTAGTTAAACAATATATAATAATATATGGGCTTTAGCCCCTTTGAGTCAGGAAAAAAATAATATATAAAATTTTAGACATTTAATTTTTGTATCTTTTGATTTTTTTTCTTTCGAAAACAACATTATTATTAGTGATATTAAAGTTTCAAAATTTTATGAAGTCATAAAAAATATACAAATCAGAGCTAAAGTTTTTGGACTAATTAAATTAATACTTACAAAAATAAAGATAACTCTTTCATATATAATCATTTTTATATACTGATTATTTTAAAAATATCCTATAATTTAAGGTAAATTAATTAATCTAGTTTTCTAGGTTTTTAATCAGAATATATGTATTTTGCAAAATTACCATTTTTGTTAAATATAATATTATCTGTGAGAAGAATAATGGAGAAAAAGTAAAGAATAAGAGAATTTAAAAATAATGATAATTGTGTCTATTATTTTTAATATGAGTGTTGGACAAGTGGCCTCAGAAATTTTAAGAAGGGGAGTTGAATTAAGATTTCGTTGACT
Source organism: Glycine max (assembly GCF_000004515.6). NCBI lineage: Eukaryota > Viridiplantae > Streptophyta > Magnoliopsida > Fabales > Fabaceae > Glycine > Glycine max. Next base: position 26,938,360 of record NC_038247.2, read on the forward strand.
ATTCCTAATTGAAAATTTTCCCTTACTTAGATATTTCCTAAATTCAATTATTTCTTTAATTGTAAGTTACTCGAATAACAAATAAGGAGAAGTAAACTTAAAGAAATATAAACACAACAGAAAGTAAAAGAGATTAAGGAAAAAGAGAATGCAAAATCAGATTTATACTGGTTCGACCACAACCCGTGCCTATGTTTAGTCCTCAAGAAAATTTCACTTAAGCGTTTTCACTAACCTTGTAAAAATCCTTTACAAGCAATGAACCACAAAGGACTTCCCTCTTTTGTCTTCAGTGTTTACACCAAGAAGCAAATTCCACTTCTTGCAGTGAACCCCAAAAGACGTTACTCCTTTGTGTCCAATGATTCAACCAAGGAACAAACTTGTCGATCTCTTGAAAAGCTTTTTGTAAGAATGGAGGAGAGGAAGAAAATAGAATAGCACAAGTTTTTGCTCAATGAACTTTTCTTGACAAAGCAAATGTTGAACAAAAACTCTTAGAAAGATGTTTAGAATAATTCTTTTTAAAATTCGTGCTATGGTCACATATTTATAGTCATTTGATGACTCTTGAAGAAACCATGTTAAAAGTTGTGACTCTTGGTAATTTCTTCAAAAGCAGTCACTGGTAATCGATTATGGTGTAATTGATTACACAGTTTATTTTATCAAAGGTTGTGGCTCTTCATGTTGAGGTTTTAAATCTAACGCTCAGAATCACTAGCAATCAATTACAAATATTGTGTAATCAATTACACTATTTTGAAAATATTTTTGAACATTACAAGACAATGGTAATCAATTACATGCCCATGGTAATCTATTACTACTTTGTAAATCGGTTATAAAATTGTTTTGGACTTCTGTAATCGATTATTACCTTATGGTAATCGATTACCAAAGAGTAAAAACTCTGGTAAAAAAATATTTCTTGAAAAATTCTCTTGGACAATTTTGTGTTGTTCAATCTTTTCTTCGAAAAATTCTTTTTAAACTTATCTTGATGCTTTTCTTGATGTTCTTGCATATCTTGAGTCTTCTCTTGAATCTTCACTTGAATCTTCTTGATTCTTTAATCTTGTTTGAATGAATCTTTAATAATCTTTGGCATCATCAAAATACTCATGGAAGCTTTGCTTCTACAATCTCCCCCTTTTTGATGATGACAAATCCTAAAATGAAGAGAATATATGCAATATTTGATCTATCGTTCACTCATCCCTTTCTCCCCTTTTCTTTTTGAATTTGTGCTTAATTTAAAATTCAATAAATAATTTTGTCTTGATTTCTAAAATACCCATTTTTCTCTCCCCCTTTGGCAACATCAAAAAGCCAAAGTGCGTGGAAAAGTAAAATCATACACAAGACATAACTAAAGCATATCCATAAATGCTAGTCATAGTCATATACCAATAAGGTAACCAAGTTTAAACACATAACACAAACAACTAAGTGCAAATAATTAAACAATATAACCAAGTTCAGAAAACATACAACTAACATAAAGTCATAATAATAAAACTTAACTGAATGCAATAATCAAACCTTGAGATAGTTCAGATGTTACCTCTTTTGAGATATAACTGATAATGTTGTCAAGAAGATGTTTTTAGGAGATATTCTACTCTTTTTGCTTTAGTCTTTGATTTCTTGAGAATCATCTTCTTCGCTTTCATAGTTTTTGGTCAAAAGGTTGATTTCTTCTTTTTCAGAACCTTTAGATGAATCATTATCATCCCAAGCAATGTAGGCTTTCTTAGCCTTCTTTTCTCCATAATTTTTCTTCTCAGTTTTCTGAGTCCACTACTTATTTGTTGGACAATTTTCCCTTAGATGTCCAGGTTGATTGCACTTGTAACATCTTAGGGTTGGAGAAGTCTCTTGTGATTCCTTATTTTGATTGAAATTTTGACGTCTTTGATTTCCTCTTGTTTTGATGAATTTGTGAAATCTTTTCACAAACAGAGAGAAACTTCTTCATCATTCGAGCCCTCGTTGTCACTATCTTCTTGGATGGAGGATGAGGCTTTGAGTGCTATTCCCTTTTTTCTTTTTTCACTTTCTTCATTTTGATTGAGTCTTTGCAATTCCATCTCATGTTCCTGCAACTTTCCAAATAATGTGGCAAGAGACATACTAGATAGATTTTTAGATTCAGTAATGGTAGTTACCTTTGGTTGTCATTCTCTACTTAGGCATCATAGTACTTTATTTATTAAATCCTCATTTGGAAATGTTTTTCCTAATGATGCAAGATGATTAACTATGTGAGTGAATCTTTTCTGCATATCTTGTATGTTTTCATTTGTTTTCATCCTAAAAAGTTCATATTCATGGGTTAGAGTATTAATCCTAGACCTGTTAACATCAATTGTGCCCTCATGTGTGAGTTGAAGTGTGTCCCACATCTCCTTGGCATTTGTAAAGTTTGAGACTCTAAAATATTTATCTATTCCTAGGGCAGAAGTAATGATGTTTTTGGCTTTAAGATTATATTGAACTCTTCTTCTATCTTCTTCGGACCATTGATCTCTAGGTTTTTCTATTGTTGTGCTTCCATCTTCTATGGTGAGTAGTCCTATTCCTATGGCTTCCCAAATGTTTAAATTTGTTGCTTCAATGAAGATTTGCATATGGGTTTTCCAGTAGTGGTAACCCTCTCCATTGAAGATAGGAGGCCTATTGATGGAATTTCCTTTCGGGAATAAGAAATTTGTTGAGGCCATTTTTCTTGAAGTTTCTAAGCTTTCTACAAGAAACCTACTTTTATACCACTTGTTGGACAAGTGACCTCAGAAATTTTAAGAAGGGGGGAGTTGAATTAAGATTTCATTGACTATTCCTAATTGAAAAATTTCCCTTCTTAAAATTTTTGAGGCCATTTGTCCAACAATGAGTAGCCTATTTATAAGTACAAAAGATATCTGAAAGATTATAAAAGATAAACATAAATACAAAAAGATTCTAAACTTTAATAACATATGTAAGAGGAATTATCCTAAACCTTAATTAATAACATATATAATATGGATAACCACAATTAGATTATTCATAACACTTTAATGTCCATTATTTGAGAATGTGTTTGGTTAAAACCTTGTTAGGACAAATCTCGTGGGATAAAAATCTAGTAAAGGAAAAAGAATACATCATTCTTCAATATGTTATCTCTTGCCTCATTATAAATCTTGCCAAGAAAATCCAGTGGGGCAAAACCATGACTAATAGAAAAAAAGTGCATAATGCATTATTTCTCCCCGTCATGCAGGTAGTTATCTTTAACATGACAAAATTCAATCTTGTTAACAAGGTACTCAAAATTTTTCCTTGACAATGAATTTATAAAGATATCTTCTAGATTTTCATGCGAACGAACTTCTTGAACATTTAGATCACTATTCTTTTTTAGATCATTGGTGAAAAAAGAACTTTGATAAAATATGATTTGTGTTATCTCCTTTGATGTTTCCTTCTTTCAATTGAGGCAATGCATCTATAACATTGTCTTCATGTGTGATCGTTGATGCCAATTTTCTTCATGTTTGGCTAAAATTTCTGCATGATCAATTAATGTGCCTATTTTTGGCTTGGTTCACATATTATCATGAAATTGTTGTATAACATCAAGTAAACTTATGATACATCATTATGAGGATCTAACAAATAACATCTAAAATAACAAAACACATGCATAAATGCCTTCATATTGGTGAATAAATATATTTTGCTAGTGAATTAGTGGAAAATGATATGTCAAGTCATGTATGCTTAGTAAAATACATTAGTGTTTCAATAACACTTAGACATAGCACTATAGGACCAAGTATTTCTTCATTATTTTCTCAATACCTAAAAGGATCCTAGTTAATATTTAGAGACCTTACGATCATTGGAGTGCACAATTAATGTGATTTTCCCATTTAAAACTTTTTAAGCATCTTTGCTATAAAAGCTTCTTGATGTAGAAAAGACAAAAGTTATATTCTTTAAATATTTAATTTCTCAAATAGAACTTTGGGTTTCCTATGTATTTCATCTCAAATTATTTCTTCAATCAATCTATAGCTTTTGGAAGCTCTTCAAAAGTTCCAATAATATATACGTCATCTACATAAGCAATGATTATGAAAATATATTTTTAGATTTTCCTGAAAAATGACAAATAAGATCATTTTAATATCCTTCCTTTAACAAGTACTCACTAAGTCTATTATACAACATGCGACTTGATTGCTTTAGTCCATACAAAGTATTCTTCTTGAGAATATGCATTATTGGACAAACTATTTCCTTTAAGGAGTTTTATGCAAATGCCATTATAAATAGAGTTATATAAGTAAGATGTAACAATATCCATTATATTTAAATTGAGCCTTTCATCTGTAACTAGACTAATTAAGTCTCACATCCACTACAAGTAAATATGTGCATTCAAAATTAATGTTAGGTCTTTGTGAAAATTCTTGAGCAACAAGTCATGCTTTATATCTCACAATTTCATCATTCTTGTTACAAAAATCTATTTTCATCCAACTAATTTGACATCTTTATGTGTATAACCTATGAGTTCAAAAACATTGTTGTTTTCACATCTTCAAGTGTATAATCTATGAGTTCAAAAACTTAGTTGTTTTTACATCTTCAAGTATATGGACTACAAGTCTAAAAACCTAACTAGTTTTATGTCTTCAAGTATATGGACTACAAGTCCAAAAATCCAACTAGTTTGTCATTTTCAGGTGTATGAACTAAATGTTCAAAAACCTAACTATGTTTTACATCTTCAGGTGTATACACTACAAGTCCAAAAATCATTCACTTTGGGAAGCAAGTCTAATTTTTCCTCAATTAAGTCTTTCTATTATGATCAGTCATTTCTTTGTTTACAATCCTTTATAGACTTAGATTCTTGATCCTCATTATCATTCATTACATTTAGTACTACATTATATACAAATATATTGTCAACTTTGACTTTCGTATGGTTCATTGTATTCCATTCATGACATAATATGATATCTCTTTATTTTCACTAATTTCATGCACCTAAGTTCTTCTCGAACCAAAATATATAATTATGTCAGAGGGATCTTTCAACATCCTCATAACCTCAATTTGGCCATTTTACTTTTAGCTCTTTTTCTCAATTTGTCTCCAAAGAAAGAATTGTCCATTTTCTCAAATATTTATGGGATTATGTTTATTGGCAAAAAATATTGCAAAATTTTACTATCAACAAAATGGTGCACTAGGTAGGGAGCCCTTAAAAGTGGGTAGCATATGTTAAATATTTAATCATGTCCATCAATTAATTGCCCTATAGATAGATCTGTTCATGCTTTACGGAATTGCAATTTTTGGTTATTTGCATAAAGCTTTTTAATATTTGATAATGGCCAATTTACGTTTGATAGTAACCACCCTAGTTTAAAAATTGGTTTTTATGAATTTAAATCTTTCAACCTGAAATAGTGGAAGTTATGTTCTAAAGCAATTAAAAAAATTGACCTCAGTGAATGGTAATTAAAAATCTAGGCTTCATGTATAGAAGTTTGGTATAAATCTTTGGAAATTTGTATTGGCAAAAAATAAATCATGTTGGCACGTGAAATGATTATCGAAGAATGGTTTAGCCAATAACCAAGCATCCAATTCCAAATTGAAAGTTCAAAAGTGAAGTTTAGTATAAAAAAAAAGTGGTTTTGAAGTCAAAATTGGAAAAGAAAATTTTGATTTTGAAATTGAGTATGCCATGCAATATTTATTTTGAAATTAGAGTTTTAGGCCAAGATTGAAGTTATTATTACTTGAAAGAGATTTTAGTATTTATCTTTTTCACTTAACTCAAAAGATAAATGTTGCAATCAATTATTGGGGAAGGGTTTAGTAGATGTGTGGAGCTTTGTTAGGGTTTAGGTTTTCTTCTTCTTGAACCCTAGTTGTGCAGCGATCATGGCGAAGGTTACGGCCATGCTATAAATAAATAAAATATAACAATTAATATATAAATATAATACCAATTACTATTAATACTACAATTACTATAGTTACTACTACTATATAATAACATGGTTTATGTGTGGCATGTAAGCATTATTTTTGTAAAGATTGCCTTGTGTTTTGTATGAGAAATTTATCAATAAGTTTTCGAACATTGCAATAATGATATATAAAATTAATGTTCATACATGTAATATGTTGTTATGACAATTTTTTTAATTTTCAATGTTTAACAATTGGTTTTGTTTGTAGGTACAAGTGTTGGACTGACATAGGAAGTTAAGGCTAACTTTTATGTTGTTGTTGTTTCACTCAACAAAAACTTGTATATACCATTGGCAGCATTGCAATCATTGTTTTTGTTAGTGAGCATCTTTCCTGATATGTATGTCATTGTCAGACTTATGTGCTTATTACATGTTTCCTCTTGTATGACTATTGTTTAATTATAAAGTTATGCGTATTGTGAGTGAATCATAGTTTCCCATTTAAAATTTAATACAATGATTAATATGAACAATTTGGATTTATTATTGTATTGAATCTTGAATTGTCTATTTGGACAGTTTGGGAAAAGTCATTTTTATACTTTATTCATACTTATAGGTTAAGTATGATGTGTTAAATTTTATGCAATTTATGTTTATTGTATAATGTTTTGTTCACCGAGTGCATACCTGATGGTGGTTAATATATCTCACCACTTTCATATCGTGTACTTGGAGACCAATGCAAAATATTGTCAAAATTTCATCAAATTTAACATTATGCACTTAACTAGTACGTATGAATGAAATATAAAAAATGTCCTCCTAAATGGGATAGGACAACACCTCTTTTATGAAAAAAAAGTGAGATCTTCATGCATATTGGATAGCATACTTAGTATCACAGAACACCAATCATGGATCAAAGTTGGATGAAACCATCACACATAAGTGATGAATATAAGAACGGGGTTGAAGAATTCTTGCAATTTGCGCAACAAAATGCATTAATAATGGGTGGAAAATATTTTTGTCCATGTGTGTAATGTGGGAATGGGAGATGACACAATCAGTGAATGACATATAGGTGGAAAATATTTTTAAGATTTCGTTGTATCTTCTTCCTTGTTTTTAAAGAAATTGAGGTAAATGCCATTTACATGCTTGCCATTATTTTCTACAGAACTTCTGTTAATAAGGATAGTTGGGAAAAGTTGGAAGGGACATTCTCATTGTCAACTATGCCTCATCGAGTTATATTTTATTTGGAAGGACCTACTCCTGGAGTTGACCTGCTTATACGATCAGTAGAGATCAATTGTTCCACTCCAAATAATAGTGTAAGTCAGTATGTCATGAAGTTGTGTATTTTAAGCAATGTTATTTCTTTGTGCAATTCAACATATTGGCAAAGTCTAATACTGTTAGATAAATATCAAACTCATGATTGTGCAATTTTTATTACTTCTTCTATGATTAGATTGAAATTGCAAAAAATGTGTTAGTTTCCCTGCTTAGTTGTCTTGTGAAATCTGTATGTTTTCAACATACTAACTCTTGTACATTATCCTCCTATTTTAAAAGACCACAAGCACAGGAAGTGTTTCAGCTAGAGATGACAACATCATAATTAACCCCTAATTTGATGATGGCTCGAATAACTGGCTTAGAAGAGGCTGCAAGTCGCATGATTCCATGAATGATGGGAAAATTGTTCCAAAGTCTGGGAAATTCTTTGCATCTGCAACAGAACGCACACAAAGCAGGAAAGGAATTCAGCAAGAGATCATTGGACGTGTGCAGTGCAAACTGGCCTATGAGGTCACTACATTAGTTAGAATATTTGGAAACAATGTATCTACTGCTGATGTACGGGCAACTTTGTGGGTCCAAACACCAAATCTTCGAGAGCAGTATATAGGCATTGCAAAGTTAGTATCTGTCTTATTTTTCTATCACTGCATTTCACATGGACTCTGAGGCATAATATGACTTTCTTTTTCTTCTTCTTGAATCTTGATGAAAAAACAAAAAGAAACTTGCTATAGTATGATTTACTGATATAATGATATTAGCATTCTCCTTTAACATTCCTTCCACTTGTTGAAGAAAGTCGGTGTGTTCTGAAGTGTGCAGGCAACAGATAAAGATTGGGTTACAATGCAGGGAAAATTCCTTCTAAATGGTTCTCCATCGAAAGTGGTCCTTTATTTAGAGGGCCCCCTCCAGGCATTGACATTCTTCTAAAAAATTTGGTCTTATAGCATGCAACTAAAACACCTCCTTCAACCCCACTAGATGTAAAGGTTAGACTTTTGAAGCTTTTTTTGTTTTTGTAAATTACTTTAATAAAATTATTGCTAGTTTTTCCTGAAAATTTTTCCCCTTAGCAATCTGATTGATATGCAGATAATGAGAAATGTTTACCTCCTTCCTATATGACCTTCCAACTCACATATTTCATGAATTGTTCTATCTCTAAAATCTGCTCAAGATTACTAACAGGCATAAATTTTCTTCTAAACAAAACAAATTTTTCCATGGCAGTAAATAAATGTTGCATGAAGCTAAGTATGTTTTAGACTTTAGTGCCTTATCTTAATATTACATGATCCATTCTTCATTGATAGAATATGACATGATTTGCATTATTTTTATATATATTTTAATTTATATGAACTTGCTGCACTGCAGATTCGTAAACGTGGTGTTATCCTGAAATTCTCTGGACTGGACTCTGGTAGCTATGCTAATACCTTGGTAACAGTTATACAAACATGAGGTAAATTCTCTAGACTGGACTCTAGCAGCTATGCACATGTAATGTTATTAATCAAAGTATGATGTTGCATGTATTCTTTAATCTTCGTTGATGCTCTTATCTCCCTCTTGCCCCTTTTTCCAATTTATGCTTGAAATTCCTCTATTATAAATGTTTGATATGTTCTATGTCCTTATTCCTTTTCTTCTCTATAGCTGTTTATTTTTCATTATGAATCATCAAGATAAACAATTATTGTTATAATTTTGGTTCAAATTTAACTAGTTAGTGGTTTCTCTCATTGTATATACCTTATCTTATATGCATAAAAGTAATTCATTTTCCTAATTAGTACATTTGTTCCGACAACCATAGAGATGTAGAGAGGCTTATATATTGAGCTTGTGAAGGGAATTCCTTGCAAGATTAATCTTATCTCATTCAATCCGCACAGTGGATCATTCTTCAAACCAACCAAAGATGAAAGAATGATTGAATTCCATAATACATTGACTGAATCTTTCAGGGCAGTATACTGGCTACTTGTAGGTGATAGTGAAGATTCCTTTTGGAAATGACATGATGAAGGTGTTCACATTGGTATGGGTACTCGCTACAAGGAAATGGCTATTATTAACAAGAAGCAGGGTGTTCTAGTTCCTTTTCGTGAGACCAAAGCTAATTCAAACTTTGGACAACCACCTATTTTAGATTGATACTATAAACATTATTTACATTGTTACCTAATTCTAATTTGTCATATATGGTAATTAGTTTGTTATTTTTGTATTAGGCTATTTTAGTTTAGCAAATGAAATTAATTAATTAGTTCAATTGGTTATTTTTTTCGGTTAATTTTCAATTGTAGTATTTACGTGCAATAAAAAACAAAAAAACCAACATCGATTAATACACAAAAACCGTCTTAGAAGGGAGCCTCTTCTAAGATGATTATCTCCAAAGACTGACGTAAAAATGCAGGAATTCAAAGACGGTTGAGACCTCATAACCGTCTTTGCATGCGTCACATTCTAAGAGAGTTATTGATGCAATCTACCCCCTAAGGGTATTGGATAGAAGACTCCAAGAGTATTGGGCTAGAGCTGCTAAAGAAGGCCTTGGGGTTCCCATGAACCTAAGGGTAGATTTTTTAGCCCAAGGGTCAAGGTTGGATCCACTCTTCTTTGTAAATATTAGAATAGGTTTTTCCTTCTTTTGAGCCTTGTATTTTGGTCATTCTAGTAGTATAGGGTTTTAGCCTTGTATTTCAGGGCATTTTGAGTAGTCTTTGTAGTAGGGACTTTTTTTTTTTGTATTTTCATATACTTTTGGAATTAGGGTGAGCTTAGCTATTATAGGGGGTGTGTAACTAAGCTCTAGCTTCTCATCTTAAGGAGGTGAGCTTAGCTATTAAAGAGGTATGTATAGCTAAGCTCTAGCTTCTTTAGGAATCTTCTCGAGGAAGATTCTCAAGGAGGTGAGTTTAGTTATTAGAGGGGTGTGTGTAGCTAAGCTCTAGCTTCTCAAGGAAGTTTTCTCAAGGAAGCTTCTCAAGGAAGCTACCTAGTCTATAGCAAGAAGCATGTGTAACACTTGTTGTAACTTTGATGAATGAAAGTCTTATGAGACACACTTCAAAGTTCCACTTCTCTCCCTCTTTTATTCCTTCAATTTCGTGCTCCCCCTTCTCTCTTTCTTTTCCTCCATTGAAGCATCCTCTCAAAGATCCAGCCTTCATAGAAGCCCCACAAGCAAGCTTCCATCAGTTATAACCTCAAAATCGTCTTGGTAAGTGACATATTCTAAAACGGTTTCGGCCTTATAACCATCTTAGAATGTGGTAGGCTTCAAAGACGGTTTAAAGGTGACAAACGTCTTAGAATGTGTCACATTCTAAGACAGTCGGAGAACCATCATCGTAAATGGAGGCACATTCCACGATGTTGGTTATGACAATAGTTAAAAACCATCGTCGAATGCGTAAAAGAACAGTCGTAGTAAAGCATTTTCTTAGTAATGTCTTCATTTAATACTTTATGTCTGAGATTCTTTCATGTGAAAAATATTCTCTTAGGATCTATCAAAGTTCTATGAAGAATAAATAAATTCCATAGTCTGGAAGACGTTGATCCTCATCAAAAGGCGTGCCCTATTGTTGCAGACCTACTATGATGAAAGAAGTGACTTCCCTACTAAAGTACAAGACACATTATCCTATCATCATGGACTTTGCATGAAGAAGGGACATGCATTTAATGCCTAACATTAAATGCCCCAATGAACTTAGGACCTCAAATGAAGAATAGAGTGAAGAATCCAACTATTGAGAGACGACGAATACTTGAAGATAAAGACTATATATAAAAGAAGCTTTGAAGAAACATGATACAAATTACCTACATGAATCATTCCTTCTTGTAAAGCTTTTTGTAAATTTATGTAAAGATACAAAGCTCTCAAAACACCTTGTATATCTTGAGAGAAAAGACTAAAAGAGTTAAGTGTTATATTCGTTTATTAGGCGATCATACTTTAGTTAGTGAGCAATCTTCCAACAAATCTTGTTGATTTGTTTAGAGCCAACAATAATGTCTTGGTAGGACAAAGAATATTGGGGTTTAAGTCAAGCTTAGGGTAACACTTGCAAATGTAAGAGCCAAAAGTGGAAGTAAACAATACTTGTAACTTTGATAAGTTAGTGGAAACTTGGTGGTTGCCATGAATTGGACATATTCTTTGGGTCATAGTGTAAGAATTGCACTGTGCATTGAGTCGTAGTGTAATTTGTCTCTATGTGAGTGGACTATGTGCATGGTTCACTCTAATTACAAATATCCCAAGGGATATTAGCACACTAATCTAGGAAGATAGCACATTAATCTAGAAGATCGAGATAAGATTTATCAGTTTTATCAAAAGTAGTTTTTACCATTTTTGCTTAAATCTACTTTAGTCATTTCTGGTTAAAAATTCAAAAGGAAAAATACCCATATATGATAGAATTTGGTAGGTCCACCATGGCTATCAAATAGTCATTCATGTTTTCAATTTGATCTTATAAACAAACATTAATCCTAAGTAAGTTTCATTTGGACCAAGCCTTAAAGTCTTATCACTTCACTTCTCCAAAAAAAACCAAACTTGGAACCTTCATTCTCCATTGTTTTGAATCAGTTCTTCAAGGGAGGGAGAGGAATCCATTTTCTTGTTCTTCTTTCAATCTTCATACAAGTGTCCTTGAGGCTTCTTCTCTCCAAGCTATGGTAGCAGGCTCTTAATCTTCATTTTCTTCTTGTTTCCTTACCATTTTCTTTCAAAACTCTCATTCTTGGTTCCAAATTTTTGTTTTTTCATCCTTTGAAGCTTGGGAACATCCAGATCTGAGTTCTTGGTTCATCTAAGTATTTTTTGTGAAAGCTTCATCAAGATAAGGGGGGCATTTCCACTTCTTGAACCCTAACCTTGTTGTCTTTGGAAGCTAGGCTTCATTGCATGTTGTTATGATGTTCAAAATTTGTAGCTACTATCTTGGCTCGAACTAGAGGATATGCTTTTTTTTTTTTATAGAAATTGTAAGGTTAAAAAGGAGTCCTTTGGGTGCCAAAACTTAGGGTTAGCCTAAAATTTCATTTAATTTGGAGTTTTCTAGAAAAAGTTATGAACAAAACAAGTTTAAGGATATTTTGTAGGATTAAATCTGTCACGAAATTAAAATGGTGGTTATGGTTGTATGGACTGTTTTCCTTAAATATTTGACTTTTAAAAAATATTTTGTTAGGTGTGAATATATATTTTAGCATGTAAAATTTATGAAAAAATGATTTCTAGAACACTTATAAATTTGAAGATAAGTTTAAGAGTGAAACTTTGCGAAACAGGACAGCAGCTTGACACTAGACATTAGATGACTTAATTTGGTAATTCTAAGACTAAAAATGGATTTAGAATGAATAAAACCCTAGGGAAAGTGTCAAGGATCCCTGAGAACAGCTCTAGGATCCATTGTGAACCTATAAGCTAAGACAAACACAATTACTAAACTCATGAGCCAGAAGTGGAAGTAAACAATACTTGTAGAGGCCATGTGTGTGCATTTTTTCAACTTTGATCATTTGAGAATTACACTTCAAATTTCATACCTCATTTGAGGCACAAAATTTCATGCTCCTTCTCTCCTTCTCCCTCCACTCATCTTCTCCTACCTTCGAGCTCTTATCTATGGCTTCCTATGGTGGTGAGCTTCTTCTTGACTCATCTTCTCCTTGAAGTGGCATATCCAATAATCTTTCTTCCTTCTCTATTTTTCTTTCATTCATCTTCAACAAGCAAAGGACTCCATTGATGAAGAAGATCCAAGGCCTACAAGCTCCACATGAGCTACATCATATGGTATCAAAGCATCTTCGTCTAGGTGATGTTGTTTTTCTTCCTCTATCTTTTTGTTCGGTCAATACACTTTAATTCCTTGCTCTTCATCTTATTCTCCATGTATATCCTCCATTGTCTTGTGGTTTGGTGTTGTTTAGAGTAGATTAAAAAAAAATAAACCGATTAAATCTTAGATCTACACTTGTTCTTGCATTTCTATGGTTCAAATTTTATAGATTTACTCTTGAATCATTTCTATGGTTTGGTGTTTTTCAGTCATAATTTTCTTGTGCTGAACCTTTAGATCTAAATTTTCTTCCAAAATATTGATTAGAAAAAAAAACACATAAATGTAAGTGTAAATTACTTAATCCATGTTGTCTTAGAGTCATGTTTAGTCATAATAATTGTCACATTATGTTCTAAGTTTATGCTAAATTTTGATTTTGTTGATTGAATTCTAGATACATTTGTTCATGTATTCTTGTCATTCTTAGCCTATCTTTTAAATTTTGAGTCTAATGCATGCATGTTATTTAGTTCATAACATGTTCTAAATCAATTCCTAGAAGTAGTCTGGTTGTTGAACTTTGTTTTGTTTTCTAAGTTTCCTATATGATGCCTATGAAGAAATTGAGTTGTGGTGCTGAGTTGTGGCTGGATTTGTGAATAAAAATAAGTCTTAAGCTCTCTTGAATATTGTTATTCAAGACATTTGAGCATAAACAAAGACAAATTGTAATTACCCAAGCCTTAAGCAACATAAATACTACTCTTGATTTCTAGGCTAAAATCACTAGTGTAGGCAGCTTGAACATACGAACTTGTAAAAATAACAGGGAATTGGTCACTGCAAATTTTAAGCTGAAATTTTTACTGAATTTTCTAGAAATTTGGAACAAAATTATAAAAAAGAACCAAGTTATTTGGATAAAAAGAAAAAATACGAAAAATAACAAAAGTTGTCAAGAAAAAAAAAAGTAAAAGGGAAGTGTGCTTGTTGTTTTGGCTCGAAATATTTTCTATAATTGGTGTCTATTTTATACCAATCTTAGTTCTGAAATTTCAATTGAAAATTAGTGTGAAAAAAGTGCCAAAACAAGAGGTTTCTTGAATCTTTTTTTTATAGTTTTTTTTACTCTACTCTAGAGCCATTCTAGGTTTCTCTTTGAGTCCTCGCTTGCTTTTGTGTGTTTTTCATTGCTTTAATTGTTGAATAATTCTTGAAAATTTGTCTTGTTAAAACTCTATTGGTTTAGCTTTGATTTCATTTTTTCGGTCCTTGGTTATTGCTTGTCTCTTTGTTTCCTTGTTTGTGAGTTGCCATATAGGAAATTGGAAAGGAGGATTGGTGTCATCCCTTAAAGAATTTGAGTCAAGAAGCAAGGGGCCAACTACCTTAAGAGCTGTTGGACTAAGAAGCACTCCAAATTGAGTGAATCACCAAAGAGAGAACAACCACCAAAATGGAGGACCATTTTGTAATTTTGTAATTGGCAATTTACTTACCTTCATTGCTTTCAAGTTTTGTAACAAAAAGGCCTTTCAATGGAAGTGTGTTGGGAGCCTCCAATAGGTTACCAAACTTCCATTTGTGTGTAATAATTTTAGGCAATTTTCCCTTAGGATAGTGAGTGTTTGTTGGGAACCTTAAATATGGTCATCCATACACTCCTAGGATCCGCCTAGTTTACATTTCTTGCACTTTAATTTCTTGCTTACTTTCATAGATTTTTTTCTTTACTAGTCACACCTAGTTTATCTTGTAATTACATAATACTTTCTTCTTGATTATCACGCTTATCTTGAGTTCTTTTGAACCCTAGCTTTTACCTTTTACAAACTCCCAACAAGAAAGAACCACAACTTAGGAACCAATATGAGTCATCATTCATCTAGTGTTAACGGTGAGGGTACTAGTCATAAGGATCCTCTATCTAGAATATTAGATGAGTTGAGTTCCCTCAAGTTATGGAAATAAAAACAAGAAAGAAAATAAAAAGGAAAAGAGAGGGTAGAAATAAATCAAGATGAGAGAGAACAAATAAGAGAGGAAAAAAGAAGAAAAATAATGAAAGAAATTAAAAGAGAAAAACATGCCTCCTATAGTAGTCATGACTCTTGCAAGAGTTTTAGTGAAGAATTTAGTGACTATTATAGAGGGCGCCATAGTTCACATACTAAACATCTTTCCCAAAGAAGAGAAAAGGATAGAAGACCTTAAGAGGTGATGCAATCCTACCCCGCAAGGGCATTGGGTAGAAGACTCCAAGTAGATTGGGCTAGAGATCCAAGGGAAGGCCCTAGGGTTCTCATGAGCCTTAGGGTAGATTTCGAGCCCATGGGCTAAGTATGAGCCCGCTTATCTTTGTAAACATTAGAATAGGCTTTTCCTTCGTCTAGGCCTTGTATTTTGGCCATTCTAGTAGTATAGGGTTTTAGCCTTGTATTTCGGGGCATTTTGAGTAGTCTTTGTAGTAAGGACTTTTTTTGTATTTCCATGTTTTTTGTCATGGGGGTGAGCTTAGCTATTATAGGGGGTGTGTAGCTAAGCTCTAGCTTCTCATCTCAAGGAGGTGAGCTTAGCTATTAGAAAGGTATGTGTAGCTAAGCTCTAGCTTCTTTAGGAATCTTCTTAAGGAAGCTTCTCAAGGAGGTGAGCTTAGTTATGAGAGAGGTGTGTCTAGATAAGCTTTAGCTTATCAAGGAAGTTTTCTCAAAGAAGCTTCTCAAGGAAGTTTTCTCAAGAAAGCTTCTCAAGAAAGCTACCTAGTCTATAAATAGAAGCATGTGTAACACTTGTTGTAACTTTGATGAATGAGAGTCTTGTGAGACACAACTCAAAGTTCAACTTCTCTCCCTTTTTCTTTCTTCAATTTCGTGCTCCCCCTCCCTCTTTCTCTCCCTCTTTCTTTTCCTCCATTGAAGCATCCTCTCCAAGCTTCTTATCCAAGGCTCATCTTGATGGTGAAGCTCCTTCTTCCATGGCTTATTCCCTAGTGGATGGCGCCTCCTCTCACCTCTTCTCCTTTGTCTTCCGCTGCATCTCCATGGTGGAAAACCACCATTAAAGGACCTCATTGAAGCTCAAAGATCCAGCCTCCATAGAAGCTCCACAAGCAAGCTTCCATCAAAAGGTTAACATTAGCCTCCCATATTTCCATGGAAAAGATAATGTTGAGGCCTACATAGATTGGGAAATGAAGGTTGAACAACTCTTTTCTTGCCATCATATTAGCAAAGAGAGAAAAGTTCCATTGGCTACCCTTAGCTTTCAAGGGTATGCCCTCTATTGGTGGACTTCCCTTGTTAGGGAACAAAGGATTCATGGGGATCCTCCAGTAGAGTATTGGAATGATCTTAAGAGTGCCCTTAGAAAGAGGCACATTCCCTCCTACTATGAAAGGGAGCTTATGGACAAGCTCCAAAGGCTTAGACAAGGGAGTACGAGTGTTGAAGAATATAGACAACAAATGGAACGACTCCTTTTAAGAGCTGGACTTAGGGAAGAGGAAAGAACAAGTATAGCTAGGTTCCTTAGTGGGCTTAATATGGAAGTGAGGGACAAGGTTGAACACCTTCCATATAGGGACCTAGATGAGCTTGTCCAACTTTGTATAAGAGTGGAGAAACAACTAAAAAGAAGCCTTCTTCAAAATCATATGGCTTTCACTCTAATCCAAGAAAGGACCAAACCCAAGGAATTTAAGGGGCTGCACCTTCAAAACCCAAGGAAGATAAGAGTAAGACCATAGAGAAATCCACACCTAAGACTAATTCCCAAGAAAGTACTAGCAACATTAAATGTTTCAAATGTCTTGTGTATCACTTTCTCTCCCTTGTGTATCACTCCATCTCTCAAGTGTATCACTCTTCCTTTTTCTATTCCTCTGTGGTGCCTCACTATTGTCTTTCTCTTGTTCTCTCTTTTCTCTCATTCTGATTTGGTCATCACACACTTCTTTCAGGGATTGAGGTTTAAGAATAATTTTCTGGTCATGGTGCTGGAAAGAAATCTTGTTGGTGAAGCCATCATGCACTGCTTTGGTGTCCTCTTCAATGTTGGCTCTCACTAGAGCCATCTCCATCTCCTTGTCCTCAACAATCAAACTTCCCTAGGATAACCTCTGGAGTTTTTTTCGCATGGTTCTACTGTAGCTAGTTGGAACATACCTCTTTCGCATAACCCTTCTCATCTCACAGTCCATGTATCTATCTCCCGCCCTTCTTCTCTCTTCATCTCTCTTTGATTTTTCTTCCACCAAAAAAGGGCATAGTCTGAGAATGAAGCTGCTGCTAACTTCACCTTCTGCTCTTCAGGATAATCATTGTATGAGAATGCATGCTGAATCTTCATCTCCCAGTCAACATAGGCATCTGGGTCACTCCTGCCTTTAAAAGAGGATACATTGAGTTTTACTCCCTCAATTCTATCTTGCCCCTCTATTCGGTTCGATCCATCACTGACCCTTGTGTTGCCACCTTAAGGTCTCCCAGCATTTGGATTCATTTGGTGCTCTAGTCCTTCTATTCGCCTATAAAGCTCTTCATTGTTACAGTTCAACAAACATTGCATTTGTGTAGTCATCACGTCCAGTAATAAGCGCTGAGATCCGTCCAGTTGATAATATACACCACCATTGTCACCAGCTCCTGCCATGATTAAGGAACAAAGAATTTTGCAGTAATTTAAAAAAAAATTCAGGACCTCACCACACTCTACTCACGTGTTTCTTTTTTTTGATGATAGTTCACTCATGTTTGATGCTCTCAATATAGGCTTTTGTGTGATGTTTTCACTCTTGCCTTTTACCACTCACTCCCTCTTAAGTTCCTAGATGAATCAAATTAGACGCACAAGGTATATAACGGCAAAGACAGTTTAATTATCACAGATTGTGTAGCATATTTAATTTGGATAACAAATCAAATTTGATTTTGGTTAACAGATTAGACTTGATTTGGATTTAGATTTGATTTGGAAAACATATTAGACTTGATTTGGATAGTAGATTAGATTTGATTTGGATAACAGATCTGATTTGGATAACAAATTTTGGTTTGATTTGATTTGGATAACAGATCAGATTTGGATAACAAATAGAATAAACAAGGAAGATAACAAATAAGATAATGGATAAGATAACAGATAGAATAAAAAAATATTTGAATAATAGACTTGTAAAAAAAAAGCCTCTAATTGCCTCAATTTCGTGTTCAAAGATCAAACACTCACTTTCTTTCTTTCTTTTTCTTTCTTCTTTTCTTCTTTTGTTTTTTTCAAAATTTCTGCAACTTTTTTTTTAACTTGAAACAGAGTTCAAACAGATTTTTTTTATTTTGACACAATCTGAAAGAAACAAGAAACAAGAATAAGAACAAAAACGTGACAAGAACAAGAACAAGAACGAAACAAAGACACAAACAAGAACGCAACAAGACGCAAACAAGAAAACAAATAACAGAACAAGGAACAAAACACGAACCTGGACAAATTACAAAGAAAAAAAGAAATGGATAAGATAGAACCTGTATCAAGAGTTGAAGCTCTAATACCAGATGATGTAATCCTGCCAGGGAGTAGATCGCTAGATACAAGCTATGGAGATTTGGATGATGCCACTTCCAGTGAAGGAAGATAAGTCACGGTAGATGCCACAAGGATTACCTTGATAAGCCTGAGATTGGTTCAACAAGGAACCCAGAGAGAAGTTCTCACCAAATTTTATGAAAATGCCAAAAGTTTTTTATTGAAAACAAAAAGCAATACTTATAGTGTATTTGAACAAAAAGATAAAATAGACATGGGCCTTCAAAACAGTTTGGGCCAAAAAAATTATAAAAAAAATAGAACATATTTATTATGGGCCTTCAAATTAATCTGGGCCTTCAACAACAATTAATAGTCTTGATAATCTGTTTGCCTCTGGGCCTTCATCCTTCTCCACTTGGGCCTTTAGCCTGTATTTGGCCAGTTTTAGGATTCTCATCATTCCCTCCTTCTTGGAAAACATTTGCCCTCAAATGTCAAGGATCATCACTGGGTTCAAGTACAACTTCCTTCCTTTTCTTGTTGGCTTGCTTATAATAGCTTTCATTCTTCTTTGCAATTTGCACCTTCACTTGGTTATACAATCTTTTCACATACTTAACTTTGGCCTGTGCATCCTTATGCTGAGTCTCTTGGGGCTTGCTGTTGTAAGTTGGCCTGTTAGGCAATGAAGCTTCTGGAAAAAGATCAACTTGATGTTCTATGCTTCTTGAAGGTGGCAGTCCATGAGAAATCTCCTTGGGAAAGACATCTTTAAATTCCTGCAATAAGGGTTAAACACTAGGAGAAACATAAATAGTTGACTGATTAGAATTATCACTCTCTCTCTCTTGTGTATCACTCCATCTCTCAAGTGTATCACTATTCCTTTTTTTATTCCTCTGTGGTGCCTCACTATTGTCTTTCTCTTGTTCTCTCTTTTCTCTCCTTCTGATTTGGTCATCACACACTTCTCTGAGGGATTGAGGTTTAAGAATAATTTTCTGGTCATGGTGCTGGAAAGAAATCTTGTAGGTGAAGCCATCATGCACTGCTTTGCTGTCCTCTTCAATGTTGGCTCTCACTAGTGCCATCTCCATCTCCTTGTCCTCAACAATCAAACTTCCCTGGGATAACCTCTGGGGTTTTTGTAGCATGGTTCTATTGTAGCTAGTTGGAACATACCTCTTTCGCATAACCCTTCTCATCTCAGTCCATGTATCTATCTCCCGCCTTTCTTCTTTCTTCATCTCTCTTTGATTTTTCTTCCACCAAACAAAGGCATAGTCTGAGAATGAAGCTACTGCTAACTTCACCTTCTGCTCTTCAGGATAATCATTGTATGAGAATGCATGCTGAATCTTCATCTCCCAGTCAACATAGGTGTCTAGGTCACTCCTGCTTTTAAAAGAGGATACATTGAGTTTTACTCCCTCAATTCTATCTTGCCCCTCTATTCGGTTCGATCCATCACTGACCCTTGTGTTGCCACCATAAGGTCTCCCAGCATTTGGATTTAGTTGTTGCTCTAGTCTTTCTATTCGCCTATAGAGCTCTTCATTGTTACGGTTCAACAAACATTGCATTTGTGTAGTCATCACGTCCAGTAATAAGCGTTGAGATCCGTCTAGTTGATGATATACACCACCATTGTCACCAGCTCCTGCCATGATTAAGGAACAAAGAATTTTGCAGTAATTTAAAAAAAAATTCAAAACCTCACCACAATCTACTCACGTGTTTCTCTCATTGATGATTGTTCACTCGTGTTTGATACTCTCAATATAGGCTTTTGTGTGATGTTTTCACTCTTGCCTTTTACCACTCACTCCCTCTTAAGTTCCTGGATGAATCAAATTAGACACACAAGGTATATAACAGGAAAGACAATTTAATTATCACAGACTATGTAGCATATTTAATTTGGATAACAAATCAGATTTGATTTTGGTTAACAGATTAGACTTGATTTGGATAACAAATTAGACTTGATTTGGATAGTAGATTAGATTTGATTTGGATTTGATTTGGATAACAGATCTGATTTGGATAACAAATTTTGATTTGATTTGATTTGGATAACAGATCAGATTTGGATAACAAATAGAATAAAAAAAGATTTGAATAATAGACTTGCCAAAAAAAAAGCCTCTAATTGCCTCAATTTCATGTTCAAAGATCAAACACCCACTTTCTTTCTTTCTTCTTTTCTTCTCTTTTTTTTTCAAAATTTCTGCAACTTTTTTTTTTAACTTGAAACAGAGTTCAAACAGATTTTTTTTAATTTTTTTTTATTTTGACACAAAGTCTGAAAGAAACAAGAAACAAGAACAAGAACAAAAACGTGACAAGAACGAAACAAAGACACAAACAAGAACGCAACAAGACACAAGCAAGAAAACAAATAACAGAACAAGGAACAAAACACGAACCTGGACAAATTACAAAGAAAAAAAGTATTGGATAGGATAGAACCTATATCAAGAGTCGAAGCTCTGATACCAGATGATGTGATCCTGCCTAGGAGCGGATCGCTTGATACAGGCTACGGAGATTTGGATGATGCCACTTCTAGTGAAGGAAGATAAGTCAGGTTAGATGCCAGAAGGATTACCTTGATAAGTCTGAGATTGGTTCAACAAGGAACCCAGAGAGCAGTTCTTACCAAATTTTATGAAAATGCCAAAAGTTTTTTTTATTGAAAACAAAAACCAATACTTATAGTGTATCTGAACAAAAAGATAAAAATACACATGGGCCTTCAAAACAGTTTGGGCCAAAAAAATTATAAATAAAAAAATAGAACATATTTATTATGGGCCTTCAAATTAATCTGGGCCTTCAACAACAATTAATAGTCTTCATAATTTGTCTGCCTCTGGGCCTTCATCCTTCTCCACTTGGGTCTTTAGCCTATATTTGGCCAGTTGCAGGATTCTCATCATTACCTCCTTCTTGGAAAACATTTGCCCTCAAATGTCCAGGATCATCACCGAATTCAAGTACAACTTCCTTCCTTTTGTTGTTGGCTTGCTTGTCATAGCTTTCCTTCTTCTTTGCAATTTGCACCTTCACTTGGTTATACAATCTTTTCACATACTTAACTTTGGCCTGTGCATCCTTATGTTGAGTCTCTTGGGGCTTGCTGTTGTAAGTTGGCCTGTTAGGCAATGAAGCTTCTGGAAAGAGATCAGCTTGATGTTCTATGCTTCTTGAAGGTGGCAGTCCATGAGAAATCTCCTTGGGAAAGACATCTTTAAATTCCTGCAATAAGGGTTAAACACTAGGAGAAACATAAATAGTTAACTGAATAGAATTATCACTCTCTCTCTCTCTCTTCTGTATCACTCCATCTCTCAAGTGTATCACTATTCCTTTTTTTATTCCTCTGTGGTGCCTCACTATTGTCTTTCTCTTGTTCTCTCTTTTCTCTCATTCTGATTTGGTCATCACACACTTCTTTCAGGGATTGAGGTTTAAGAATAATTTTCTGGTCATGGTGCTGGAAAGAAATCTTGTTGGTGAAGCCATCATGCACTGCTTTGGTGTCCTCTTCAATGTTGGCTCTCACTAGAGCCATCTCCATCTCCTTGTCCTCAACAATCAAACTTCCCTAGGATAACCTCTGGAGTTTTTGTCGCATGGTTCTACTGTAGCTAGTTGGAACATACCTCTTTCGCATAACCCTTCTCATCTCACAGTCCATGTATCTATCTCCCGCCCTTCTTCTCTCTTCATCTCTCTTTGATTTTTCTTCCACCAAACAAGGGCATAGTCTGAGAATGAAGCTGCTGCTAACTTCACCTTCTGCTCTTCAGGATAATCATTGTATGAGAATGCATGCTGAATCTTCATCTCCCAGTCAACATAGGCGTCTGGGTCACTCCTGCCTTTAAAAGAGGATACATTGAGTTTTACTCCCTTAATTCTATCTTGCCCCTCTATTCGGTTCGATCCATCACTGACCCTTGTGTTGCCACCTTAAGGTCTCCCAGCATTTGGATTCATTTGGTGCTCTAGTCCTTCTATTCGCCTATAGAGCTCTTCATTGTTACAGTTCAACAAACATTGCATTTGTGTAGTCATCACGTCCAGTAATAAGCGCTGAGATCCATCCAGTTGATAATATACACCACCATTGTCACCAGCTCCTGCCATGATTAAGGAACAAAGAATTTTGCAGTAATTTGAAAAAAAAATCAGGACCTCACCACACTCTGCTCACGTGTTTCTCTCTTTGATGATAGTTCACTCGTGTTTGATGCTCTCAATATAGGCTTTTGTGTGATGTTTTCACTCTTGCCTTTTACCACTCACTCCCTCTTAAGTTCCTGGTGTAGAAGCAAATCTTCATGATGAATCAAGAGTGATTCATGGATGTTTTGATGATAACAAAGATGATAACAAAAGATGATGACAAAGGTGATGACAAAAAGCTCAAAGGTCAATCAAAGAATGAGTTCAAGATATTCCAGATAGAATCAAGAACACTTCAAGATTCAAGAGGAAAGTTGAATTCAAGAATCAAGAATTAAGATTCAAGAGATCAAGATTCAAGACTCAAGATTCAAGAATCAAGAGAAGGATTAATCAAGATAAGTATGAAAAGGTTTTTCTCAAAAATTGAGTAGCACATGGATTTTTCTCAAAACATGTTTACCAAAGAGTTTTTACTCTCTAGTAATCGATTACCTGTAGCAAAATGGATTTGAAAAAGTTTTCAAATGAATTTACAACGTTCCAATTGATTTCAAAAATTTGTAATCGATTACAATGTTTTGGTAATCGATTACCAGTGCCTTTGAACGTTGAAATTCAAATTCAAATGTGAAGAGTCACATCCTTTCACATAAAAGCTTTGTGTAATCAATTACACTGTTTTGGTAATCGATTATCAGTGATTGTTTCTGAATAAATCAAAAGATGTAACTCTTCAAATGGGTTTTGACTTTTTCAAATTGGTTTTAAGTTTTTCTAAAAGTTATAACTCTTCAAAATGGTCCTCTTGACCAGACATGAAGAGTCTATAAAAGCGAGGCTTTGTTTTGGATTCAATTATTCATTCAATCTTTTAAAGAATCTTTCTATCCAATCAATTCATTACAATCCTTTACAAGCCTTGAATCTCTTTGAACTTCTTCTTCTTCTTTGTACCAAAAGCTTTTTGAAGTTTTCTGGTTTTCTAAACCTTGAAAACTTGTGCTATTCATCTTTTCATTCTCTTCTCCCTTTGCCAAAAAGAATTCGCCAAGGACTAACCGCCTGAATTCTTTTTGTGTCTCTCTTCTCCCTTTTCCAAAAGAACAAAGGACTAACCGCCTGAATTCTTTTGTGTCTCCTTTCTCCCTTGTCAAAGAATTCAAAACAACACAGTCTGAGAATTCTTTTGATTCTTCCATTTCCCTTATACAAAAGTGTTCAAAGGACTAACCGCTTGAGAATTCTTTTGTATCCCCATTCATAAAGTATTAAAGGTTTAACCGCCTGAGATCTTTGTCTTAACACATTGGAGGGTACATCCTTTGTGGTACAAGTAGAGGGTACATCTACTTAGGTTTGACTGAGAACAAGAGAGGGTACATCTCTTGTAGATCAGTTCTAGTGGAGGGTACATCCACTAAGGTTTCAAAGAGAACAAGGGAGGGTATATCCCTTGTGGATCTTTTCTTGTAAAAGAATTTTTACAAGGTTGAAAGAAATCTCGAGGACCACAGGTCGCTTAGGGACTGGATGTAGGCACGGGTTGTTGCTGAACCAGTATAAAAACTCTTGTGTGTTTGTCTCCTTCTTCCCTACTCTTTTACTTTCCGCTATGCATTTTAATTTCCGCTTTTACTTTTGGTTAAGTTTCTCATCTACTCCTTATTCTCTTGATTTGGATTTAGATTTGATTTAGATAGCAGATTGGATTTGATTTGGATAACAGATCTGATTTGGATAACAAATTTTGATTTGATTTAATTTGGATAACAAAAAGAATAAACAAGGAAGATAACAAATAAGATAATAGATAAGATAACAGATAGAATAAAAAAAGATTTGAATAACAAACTTGCCAAAAAAAAGCCTCTAATTGCCTCAATTTCGTGTTCAAAGATCAAACACCCACTTTCTTTCTTTTTTTTCTTTCTTCTTTTCTTCTCTTTTTTTTTCAAAATTTCTACAACTTTTTTTTTAACTTGAAACAGAGTTTAAACATATTTTTTTTCTATTTTGACACAAAGTCTGAAAGAAACAAGAAACAAGAACAAAAACAAAAACGTGACAAGAACAAGAACAAGAACGAAACAAAGACATAAACAAGAACGCAGCAAGACGCAAACAAGAAAACAAATAACAGAACAAGGAACAAAACACGAACCTGGACAAATTACAAAGAAAAAAAAAGAATTGGATAGGATAGAACCTGTATCAAGAGCCGAAGCTCTGATACCAGATGATGTGATCCTGCCAAGGAGCGGATCGCTTGATACAGGCTACGGAGATTTGGATGATGCCACTTCCAGTGAAGGAAGATAAGTCAGGGTAGACGCCACAAGGATTACCTTGATACGTCTGAGATTGGTTCAACAAGGAACCCAGAGAGAAGTTCTCACCAAATTTTATGAAAATGCCAAAAGTTTTTTATTTGAAAACAAAAAGCAATACTTATAGTGTATCTGAACAAAAAGATAAAAATAGACATAAGCCTTCAAAACAGTTTGGGCCAAAAAAATTATAAATAAAAAGTTAGAACATATTTATTATGGGCCTTGAAATTAATCTGGGCCTTCAGCAACAATTAATAGTCTTAATAGTGTCCCTGCCTCTAGGCCTTCATCCTTCTCCACTCGGGGCTTTGTCCTTCTCCACTTGGGCCTTTAGCCTATATTTGGCCAGTTTCAGGATTCTCATCACTATGAAAGACAAGAGGGATGAGGAAGAAAAACTAGAAAAACAAAAGAAAAAGAAGGATAGTAAGGCCTTGTCTTCAAAGGCCAAGGGGAAGGAAAAAGAGGAAAAGGATTCCACCAAGAAGATTGTTAAGAAGGAAAATCATTTTGTAACATAGGGACTCATTAGGTAGGTTTGTTCTTATTTTTAGTTTCAATACAAACTTAGGTGTTCATATGGGACACCTTAGGTTTGTCGTACTTTTTGGTAGGAATAATCAACATGAAAATATAGAAAAAGGTATGTTTTATTGCATTACTTTCCTTAATTTTTTAAATAAAGATCAAGGGGTCCTCACGGACCCTAAGAGAATAAAGGTCATTCCTGAATGGCCCACTTTACTAAGTATAAGGAAAATTTGGGGCTTTCATGACTTAACATACTTTTACAAAAGGTTTGTCCTTTATTTTTCTATACTTGTAGCACCACTCATTGAGTTGGTGAGAAACCATGTTCCCTCATGGGAAGATGCCCAGGAAAGGGGTTTTCAAACCTTACCCTACTCCAACATACCAAACACCACTAATATATATGTTATTATTCTTTTTACAAGTGTTGAGGGAAGAAGCCCAGAGCTTCAAGAACCTCTAGATTTGAGGTCAAATCCTTTTCAAGGGGAAGGGAATTGTTAGTGCTTAGCTCTACGGAGTTTTAAAAGATTGGCTAAGATTTTGTTAAAACATAAGCACTTAGACAATGAAGGAAAGCTGGAGTTGCTGCACAAGATGTCCAACGTTATGTCAAGGAATAAGATCGGGCTGCACAATGCACAAGGCAAGATAAAATGTCAAATGAAGAATTGAAGTTGCAGGATCCACGATGTCGGATACAATGTCCTGACATCCTGCCCGAAAATACTGGAGTTGCTGCACAATGTATAAGTCAAGATAAAATGTCAAATGAAGCATTGAAGCTGCAGGATCCACGATGTCGGATACGATGTCCTGACATCTTGCCCGAAAATACTGGACACATAAATCTGTTATATCTTTAACAGATTATTGTGCAGTTAGCAAGAGATTAGATGATCTATCTTTAGGAACGAATTAAAAGATAATTAAAGTTCGAATTTCAAAGTAGAAGAGTTCGTTCAGGGATTAAAGATTAAAGATAAAAACTAAAAGATCAAACTGTATCTTTTAGATCTTTAAGTGCAGATTTTCAGGAAAATGATAGATCTCATCCAGCACAAGCAGTTGCAGCCCAGAAACGCACATTGCTATATAATCATGGAGGCTGCACGAGTTCTGTACCAAGTCCGGGATTGAAGAGTTATTTTGTGAGTTTTGGGACTTGAGTCTTTTGTGAGCCACCTTGATGGTACCCTAACATCAAGTGTTGGACCTGAGTGTGTAGAGTTGATCTCTTTTGTGTAGAGTTGATCTCCTTTGTTCAGAGAGCAATCTCTGGTGTGTATTTGATTTGATTGTAAACACGGGAGAGTGTTTGAGAGGGAGTGAGCGGGGTTTCTCATATCTAAGAGTGGCTCTTAGGTAGAGATCGCACGGGTAGTGGTTAGGTGAGAAGGTTGTAAACAGTGGCTGTTAGACCTTGAACTAACACTATTTTAGTGGATTTCCTCCCTGGCTTGGTAGCCCCCAGATGTAGGTGAGGTTGCACCGAACTGGGTTAACAATTCTCTTGTGTTATTTACTTGTTTAATCTGTTCATACAGTCAAATACAATCTGCATGTTCTGAAGCGTGATGTCGTGACATCCGGTACGACATCTGTCCCCAGTATCAGAATTTCAATTGGTATCAGAGCAGGCACTCGAAATCACTGAGTGAGATCTAGGGAGATAAATTCTGATGAACATGGAGAAAGAAGGAGGACCAGTGAACAGACCACCAATTCTTGATGGAACCAACTATGAATACTGGAAAGCAAGAATGGTGGCCTTCCTCAAATCACTGGATAGCAGAACCTGGAAAGCTGTCATCAAAGGCTGGGAACATCCCAAGATGCTGGACACAGAAGGAAAGCCCACTGATGGATTGAAGCCAGAAGAAGACTGGACTAAAGAAGAAGACGAATTGGCACTTGGAAACTCCAAAGCTTTGAATGCTCTATTCAATGGAGTTGACAAGAATATCTTCAGACTAATCAACACATGCACAGTGGCCAAAAATGCATGGGAGATCCTGAAAACCACTCATGAAGGAACCTCCAAAGTGAAGATGTCCAGATTGCAACTCTTGGCTACAAAATTCGAAAATCTGAAGATGAAGGAGGAAGAATGTATTCATGACTTCCACATGAACATTCTTGAAATTGCCAATGCTTGCACTGCCTTGGGAGAAAGAATGACAGATGAAAAGCTGGTGAGAAAGATCCTCAGATCCTTGCCTAAGAGATTTGACATGAAAGTCACTGCAATAGAGGAGGCCCAAGACATTTGCAACATGAGAGTAGATGAACTCATTGGTTCCCTTCAAACCTTTGAGCTAGGACTCTCGGATAGGGCTGAAAAGAAGAGCAAGAACTTGGCGTTCGTGTCCAATGATGAAGGAGAAGAAGATGAGTATGACCTGGATACTGATGAAGGACTGGCTAATGCAGTTGTGCTCCTTGGAAAGCAGTTCAACAAAGTGCTGAACAGAATGGACAGGAGGCAGAAGCCACATGTCTAGAACATCCCTTTCGACATCAGGAAAGGTAGTAAAGACCAGAAAAGATCAGATGAAAAGCCCAGTCACAGCAAAGGAATTCAATGCCATAGGTGTAAAGGCTATGGACACATCATAGCTGAATGTCCCACTCATCTCAAGAAGCAGAGGAAAGGACTTTCTGTATGTCGGTCTGATGATACAGAGAGTGAACAAGAAAGTGATTCTGACAGAGATGTGAATGCACTCACTGGGAGATTTGACTCTGCTGAAGATAGTGATACAGATAGTGAAATCACTTTTGATGAGCTTGCTACATCCTATAGAGAACTATGCATCAGAAGTGAGAAGATTCTCCAGCAAGAAGCACAACTGAAGAAGGTCATTGCAAATCTGGAGGCTGAGAAGGAGGCACATGAAGAGGAGATCTCTGAGCTTAAAGGAGAAGTTGGTTTTCTGAACTCTAAACTGGAAAACATGACCAAATCAATAAAGATGCTGAATAAAGGCTCAGATGTGCTTGATGAGGTGCTACAGCTTGGGAAGAATGTTGGAAACCAGAGAGGACTTGGGTTTAATCATAAATCTGCTGACAGAATAACCATGACAGGATTTGTTCCTGCCAAAAACAGCACGGGAGCCACGATGTCACAACATCGGTCTCGACATCATGGAACGCAGCAGAAAAGGAGCAAAAGAAAGAAGTGGAGGTGTCACTACTGTGGCAAGTATGGTCACATAAAGCCCTTTTGCTATCATTTACATGGCCATCCACATCATGGAACTCAAAGTAGCAGCAGTGGAAGGAAGATGATGTGGGTTCCAAAACACAAGACTGTTAGTCTTGTTGTTCATACTTCACTTAGAGCATCAGCTAAAGAAGATTGGTACCTAGATAGCGGCTGTTCCAGACACATGACAGGAGTCAAAGAATTCCTGGTGAACATTGAACCTTGCTCCACTAGCTATGTGACATTTGGAGATGGTTCTAAAGGAAAGATCACTGGAATGGGAAAGCTAGTCCATGATGGACTTCCTAGTCTGGACAAAGTACTGCTGGTGAAGGGACTGACTGCAAACTTGATCAGCATCAGTCAGCTGTGTGATGAAGGATTCAATGTAAACTTCACAAAGTCAGAATGCTTAGTGACAAATGAGAAGTGTGAAGTTCTAATGAAGGGCAGCAGATCAAAGGACAACTGCTACCTATGGACACCTCAAGAAACCAGTTACTCCTCCACATGTCTATCCTCCAAAGAAGATGAAGTCAGAATATGGCATCAAAGATTTGGACATCTGCACTTAAGAGGCATGAAGAAAATCATTGACAAAGGTGTTGTTAGAGGCATTCCCAATCTGAAAATAGAAGAAGGCAGAATCTGTGGTGAATGTCAGATTGGAAAGCAAGTCAAGATGTCCCACCAGAAGCTTCAACATCAGACCACTTCCAGGGTGCTGGAACTACTTCACATGGACTTGATGGGGCCTATGCAAGTTGAAAGCCTTGGAGGAAAGAGGTATGCCTATGTGGTTGTGGATGATTTCTCCAGATTTACCTGGGTCAACTTTATCAGAGAGAAATCAGACACCTTTGAAGTATTTAAGGAGTTGAGTCTAAGACTTCAAAGAGAAAAAGACTGTGTCATCAAGAGAATCAGGAGTGACCATGGCAGAGAGTTTGAAAACAGCAGGTTTACTGAATTCTGCACATCTGAAGGCATCACTCATGAGTTCTCTGCAGCCATTACACCACAACAAAATGGCATAGTTGAAAGGAAAAACAGGACTTTGCAAGAAGCTGCTAGGGTCATGCTTCATGCCAAAGATCTACCCTATAATCTCTGGGCTGAAGCCATGAACACAGCATGCTACATCCACAACAGAGTCACACTTAGAAGAGGGACTCCAACCACTCTGTATGAAATCTGGAAAGGGAGGAAGCCAACGGTTAAGCACTTCCACATCTTTGGAAGTCCATGTTACATTTTGGCAGATAGAGAGCAAAGGAGAAAGATGGATCCCAAGAGTGATGCAGGGATATTCCTGGGATACTCTACAAACAGCAGAGCATATAGAGTATTCAACTCCAGAACCAGAACTGTGATGGAATCCATCAATGTGGTTGTTGATGATCTAACTCCAGCAAGAAGGAAGGATGTCGAAGAAGATGTCAGAACATCGGGAGACAATGTAGCAGATACAGCTAAAAGTGCAGAAAATACAGAAAACTCTGATTTTGCTACAGATGAACCAGACATCAACCAACCTGACAAGAGACCCTCCATTAGAATCCAGAAGATGCACCCCAAGGAGCTGATTATAGGAG